>NW_028291301.1:0-87454 GCF_041222555.1 Hakea prostrata
GTTTATAATGGTGTGGGTGGGGAAAGAAAGAGGGGGGGGGGGTGCTTTTATAGGAAATCACTCAGCAATGAACATGTACACATGCGGGATGACCGGATGAGCCCCAATTATTCATAGATCAACCTTTCTACTTGACATTTGTTATTAAAGTCTTATATCCTTATCATCATAATTAACCAATAATATTCATAGCCCATTCTTTACTACGCGACACAAACCTCTTGTCTCGTAGTTTCCATTACTTCTTTTGCTACATTACACTCATAAAAAATTACACGTCGTGAAGTATATGTTCTTCGACTACTCATGTCCATGCACTTATATATTTTGCGAGAGTCAATGCAACTAATAAATATGCATTTGCACGAGTGATACTATAGTTAATTGTTGTTATAGAGATAAAGCCAAAGATAACAAGCGTATCTATTCACACCTAATTAATTGCAGATCAAGTAGAGTTTTAATTGCATGCTCTCTTTGATACCATGAAAGAGGAAATATTGTAATGGCTATAAGCTCTATATGAACTAGACCAAGTTTATATATAGTGTATATATTACAAGAATTATAATTTGAATAATACAAGGATTGAAACACTTACATGATTAAGATGAATGTTTAGGGTTGCACCTCCTGAGTTTGAGTATAAGTGTGATCTTGAATAATCTGCTTGATGATGAAGTTAGTAGAACTTTGATCATTATCCTTTACAATGTCCATTGGGACTTGATTTAGTATAGATTATTTAAATATATATATATATATATATATATAATTTTATCTTATTTTATAGGTTAAAAAGTTTTAATTTAACATTTCACTGGGGAGCTAAGTAAATGCTAGATTGCTTGGATTACACTTGCATGTGGTGGGTTCAAGTAAATCAAATGATGTGTTTTGGGTTAAGCCACACCAAGTATTGATAAAGCTGATTGATGATGGAAGTTCCCTTGGCAATCAGGAGATGCATAGCTTGGCAGAAGGTGTGTCTTGTAATTCATTTGCAACAATGCTGAAGGTGTTTTGCGTTTACTTGGGGTTATGATTAATTTTGAAGATGAGTTTAGGGCGTTGGTTACATGAGCCCAAGATTCAAATATCAGTTGGAGCTTAAAAGTTTGGGTGGAGATATCCAAATTATTTGATAGATGATTTATGCATGTGCGCCGTGAGAATCGGGTTAAGCCGCATTGGTGCAAGGCCTTGAGTGGGAAGAAGATCGGTGTTAAGAAACTGTGGGGTCAAACGTGACTTTATAGCAATGGTGCATTTGATTCTCAAAAAAATTCTTTTTTTGGTTTACACCACAAAAATGGTGGTGGTTACAATAATTTCTAGAGAGTCTGCAATGAAAGTTATTGTAAGATAAAATCTAACTAAGATCGCATTGATTGATTAAGAATACCCCAAATAGTAATAGAACTAGATCACTGAGCATACCTTATTTGGGAATCCATTGAGACAATTAAGAGCGTTTGAGAATCTTCTCTTTAGTCTCCTGGAGCAACAAACTCTCTTGTTAGCACCAATAGAAATTATTTAGTCATTAATGATGTGTTCTTAGTTGATAATTTTTTTATTCCATAGGGGAGAGATGTAAAATATTATTTTTTTGGGGACAAAGATGACTTGGATCAAATCTCAAGGGATTCAAATAAAAATCATTCAAAATAAAACTAAGATTAGATCAACATAATCCAATAATTGTTAGGTTATATTTCAACCGATTTAGACCAATTCTTACACAAGCAAATTGAAAAATATTGGATCAATTCATCTTAGATCACTAATCCACTCCACTCAGGAAGGCCTTGTTCCTAAGGGTGTAAATGGATAACCAAAATCCGCTCCCGAATTCACATTCATATCCGTTTAGTGGTATCCAAATCCGTCTGACTACTAATAGGATGCGGATATGGTATACCCATCTTTTACCGATTATTATCCGTCCAATAAAATTATTTGATTAAGTTACTTATTTGGATTTTTTTCTTCTAATTTTATAATTTTTCACTTGACATATGCGATTATTTTTATAGAATTTCTACTAAAATAACTACAAAAGTTGCTAAATTCTTAAATTTCAAATCTAGCTTCATAAATAAAATGGTATAGATGTCAATAAAGAGTCGAAAACCTATATTCAATCTGTATACATGGCCATTTAAAAGAATTTACTTAAGAAAAGAATTATCTGATTATTATCTGAATCCGACTAAATTCGTTCGAAAATCGATAAAATATTATCCACATCCGTCCGAATATAGTAAGATGCGAATATGATATTAACACTATCCCATCGAAATCCAATATATTTACACCCCTACTTGTTCCCCACCCTTCAACATTCAATAATTTAATGCTTGATTAGCATTAATAAAGTTTCACTCGTCACCTTTCTTTTCTGCAACTTTATCATCATTTGGAGGTGGAGTTTCAAAAAGAAATGAAGAAAGCCTGAAAGTCAAGCATTCACATGCACGGCAGCAGATTTTTTTGACTATTGATTTAAGGGGCGTGGAGCACCTCAACGTGTTTAAAGTTTAAACCAAACTTTTGCATCTTTTGCAAGTGTGATTAATTAGAGGTTGAAAAAAAAAATAAAATTAGAGGAGCTAATGATTCAAGCCACTCAGTTCCACGATTCCCAAGACCAGTTCAAATCATTTGTAAATTATAATTTCTAATTCCAAAACCAACAATAATAATTGCTTTTCTCCTTTACCAAGTACCAACTACTCCACAAAGAGAGATTCTTCTCTAGAAGAGAATAAAGGCCCACCAAAGTCTTCTAGTTTTGGACTGTTCTGAGTCCAGGTTCCCAACCAAGGGACCTCCACTCTGGCCAGGTTCTGATAGAGAAACTGGTCCACTCATTTGGTTTCTGGTTGAGTCTGGCCCAGACCGATTTATTAATATCAGCAATTGATCTTCCTCATATTTTTTTTGGTTCAATCCAAATTTATTTTTATAAATCATAAAAATAAGGATAATTTTCATCTGGACCCCCTGAAGTTTGGTCTTTGTCATTTTTAGTTTAAAAAAACTGAGACTTTGCATCTGCCTCCCCTGTATTATAGAAAAAATCAATTTAAGTACAAATGATCACTTTTATGATCATTTTGCCCTTATTTTATTTTTTAATTTAAATTTTGTACGTACATAGCCCAAATTTGGGGATTCCATCCGCCGACCACCACCAATTTCAGGCCGACATCGGCGAACTGACAGAGAAACGGTAAACCGTCGGAAAATTCAGGTACCGGCGGTAGCTTAGTCCAAGTACTTGTAAACGGTTCATAGAGAGTGAACCGATAAGAAGGTGGGCCAAAATACTTGTTAGCTTCTCCGTAATCTTCTCCAGTTGATTCAACTTGGGGTGAACACAACGGTAGGTTGATTCAAGCCATTTGCTTTCCTTTGCTGCTGAAAATGTGGGGATTCGATCTCTTCTTTCCAACCTTTGCAAACGGCTGAAACCCTAGCCTCTGTAAGGAACTCTGATTAGACACTCGCGAACGATTTCGTTAGGAAGACAAAGAATTAACTCCATCGTTTAGTTACCAGAAGAACGCACAGAAAGTAAGCAAAAGAGAATGCAAATGTAGAAGAAAGATGAGATGAGGAAAGGAATTTAACATGGTCGATAAAGGGTTTCACTCAAATTTATAAATCTCAGGAGTAGAACCAGAAGAACAGATCCAGCCAGTTCATCTGACGATGAAAAGGAACCTCTGGTTCCAAGTGGGGAATCCTTTTCATCAAAATGAGCTATCTTTGCAACTCTAGCAAGCGCTGCAAATTTGGCAAACCTCCTTCCAACAGGCACTCTAATGGCCTTTCAAATCCTTATCTCAGTCTTTACCAACAACAGCACCTACAACTCTGTGACACGCACTCTAACATTACAACAACAACAACAACAACAACAACAACAACAATAAGCCTTGTCCCAACTAAATGGGGTCGGCTACATGGATTCTTGCCCTCCAATCAGTTCTATTCGAGGCCATGCTAGATACAAGGCCTAAGCTGTACATATCCTTTCTCACCACTTCTCCTAAGGTTATCTTGGGTCTACCCCTAGCTCTTCTAGTTCCTTCAATATGGATTATATCACTTCTCCGTAAAGGAGCATTTATAGGTCTCCGTTGTACGTGGCAGTGCCACCTCAAACGACTTTCTCTAAGCTTATCACTTATGGGAGCAACTCCCAGCCCAACTCTAATATGATCGTTTTTTATCTTATCCATCCTAGTTTTGCCACTCATCCATCTTAGCATCCTCATTTCTGCTACCATTGAGTTTATCTATATGATTCTTTTTAACGACCCAACACTCTGCACCATACATCATAGCTGGTCGAACAACGGTCCTATAAAATTTTCCTTTAAGCTTTAATGGAATACGCCGATCACATAAGACCCGGACGCACCTCTCCACTTCATCCACCCTATTTTAATTCTTTGGGAAACCTCATCTTCCAAATCACCTCTTTTACTTATGATTGAACCAAGGTACCTAAAACAATCACTCTGAGAAATCTCTTTATCGTCAAGTATCACCACCTCATCATCGGCCGATCATGACTAAAGTTACAAACTAAATATTCTGTCTTCGATCTACTAAGTTTAAAGCCTTTTGATTCCAAAGCTAATCTCCATGATTCTAATTTGGTATTAATCCCCACTTGGGTCTCATCAATCAACACAATATCATCCGCAAAAAGCATACACCAGGGGACCTCATCTTGAATGTCTTTGGTTAATTCATCCATTACCAGTGCAAATAGATATGGGCTTAAAGTTGACCCTTGATGTAGCCCAACTGTTATCGGGAATTCATTACTTTGTCCCCCCTTTGTTCTAACACTAGTCACCGAACCATCATACATATCCTTAACTATATCTATATATTTACTTGCAACACTTCTTTTCTCTAGTACTTGCCAAATTAACGCTCTAGGGACTCTATCATAAGCTTTTTCTAGGTCAATAAATACCATATGAAGATCTTTCCTACATTCTCTATACCTTTCCATAAGTCTCCTAATTAAGTAAATAGCCTCCGTTGTAGATCTTCTGGCATAAACCCAAATTGGTTCTCCGTAACTGTAGTTAAGTGTCTCAAACGGGTTTCAATTATTTTCTCCCATAATTTCATCGTATGGCTCATCAATTTAATGCCCCTATAATTATTACAACTTTGAATATCTCCTTTATTTTTGTAAATTGGAACCACAACACTTCTCCTCCAATCATCTGGCATTTTCCCTGTGCTCATAATCTTATTAAACAACTTAGTCAACCAAACTAGTCCATGGGTTCCTAAGCTCTTCTATACTTCAATTGGGATTTCATCAGGACCTTGTGTCTTGCCGAGTTTCATCCTCCTTAAAGCTTCTTTTACTTCGGACATCGAAATTCTACGTATATAAGTTCGGACCTTGGTGCCTTGGTGAAAAGTGTAATCGTCCGAAACATAAGTGCTTGAAGAATGCTCATTTAGTAAACTAGAGAAATAGGTTTCCCATCTTTTCTTAATATCCTCCTCACAAACTAATAATTTACCATCTCCATTTTTAATACATCTAACATGGTCAAGATCTCTACTTTTCCTATCCCTCATCTTAGCTATCTTATAAATAGATTTTTCCCCTTCCTTTGTGCCCAATTTATTATACAACTCTTCATATTTCCTTTCCCTTGCTTTTCCTGCAATTTTCTTAGCTTCATTTCTATCCAACCTATACCTATGAAGATCCTCAACATCTTTAGTTCTTTGCCATGCCTTAAAACTAGCTTTTTTATTCCTAATGGCAACTTGAACCTCACTATCCCACCACCATGTCTCTCTATAAGAATGAGTCTTTCCTTTTGATTCACCTAGAACATCTTTAGCCACCTTCTTAATACACATAGCCATCTCATTCCACATTGCATTGGTATCCCCTTTAAAATCCCATTTTCCTTGTTTGACTACTTCATTAATGAAGGATTTAGAGTACTCTCCTTTCAAATTCCACCATCTTATTGGGATAGTTTACCTTGGACCTTTTATGTGTTCTTGGGACTAAGCACATATCCAAGACCACAAGTCTATGTTGTGCGAGTTAAGCTTTCCCCCGGTATCACATTGCAATCCTTGCACAACAATCTATCAGTCCTTCTAGTTAGGAAGAAATCTATTTGGCTTCTATCTTTGTCCACTTTTGAAAGTAATTAAATGTTCATCTCTCTTTTTGAAGTAAGTATTTAATATAGATAGATCAAAAGCAGTAGCAAAATCCAAAATTGAAATCCCCTCCTCATTCCTTTCTCCAAAACCATATCCTCCATGAACACTCTCATATCCTCTTTGATCTTTTCCAATATGTCCATTTAAATCACCTCCTATGATAATCTTTTCTCCTTGACAAATTCCTTGCATTAATCCATCCATACTTTCCCAAAATTCTAGCTTTAGACTTTCATCTAATCCTACTTGAGGTGCATATGCCCAAATTATATTTATGCACTCTTTCTCCATTACCAGCTTGATAGCAATAATCCTATCACCCACTCTTTTAACATCCACCACATCATTTTTTAAATCTTTATCCACTATTATACCCACTCCATTTTTATTTGTTTTATCCCCAGTATACCAAAGTTTAAAGTCATCCAACTCTTTGGCTTTTTACCCCTCCATCTAGTCTCTTGGATGCAAGTTACATTAATCCTTCTTCTCCTCATAACATCAATCAATTCTAAGCTCTTACCAGTTAAAGATCCTATGTTCCAAGATGCCAATCTAATCCTACGCTTATGGACTAGCTTCTTTACCCGCACTCGTCCACGGCGCGGGAACCCTTGCCTACTTATCACCGCATCCGGGCGCCGATGCGACGCGTCGCTTACAAGGGACGCCCTAGCTAACCCTTGCCCACTTATCACTACACCCGGGCCATAGTGTAGCGCGTCGCTTCTTTTGTCGGGGAACGCCCTAGCATAGCTTTTATCATATAGGGTCGAATCCATGAAAAAAGGTTTGGCTAGATTTTTTCCGGTGCCGGCTGCCGACCTGACGCACCAACCCTCCTCCTTTACCCGGGCTTGGGACCGGCAGCAAAACACTGGCGGAGTTACACGCACTCTAACATTGCTACTCTTAATACTACTTTCTGTGTCTTGCTTCCTTGTATGCTTCACAGACAGCTTCAGATGACCTCACCTCTTTTACTTGCACGGTGGAGAAGAAAGCTGTGGGAATATGAAAAGGTTCTTGAAGGCGATGGGCTATAGGGATATCGGCGGTTGTTCTGTCTCTTCTTAGAACCATTTACAAGTACTTGGACTAAGCTACCGCCGGGTAGCTGAATTTTCCGACGGTTTACAGTTTCTATGTCAATTAGCCGGTGTCGGCCGGAAATTGGTGGTGATCGGCGGATGGAATCCCCAAATTTGGGGCTGTGTAAGTAAAATATTTAAATAAAAAAAAAAAAAAAGAAGAAGGGCGAATTGGTCATAAAAGTAATCATTTGTCCTTAAAATGATTATTTCTATAGCACAGGGGAGGCATATGCAAAGTCCCAGTTTTTTTGGACTAAAAATGACATAGACCAAACTTCAGGGGGTCCAAATGAAAATTACCCTAAAAACAAAGAAACAATAGCAATCCATTGTAGGTCCATCGTGATTGTACACTTGATCCCAGATAAAGTTGTAATTTAATGACATAAAATTGTGAATTCTGAAATTTAGAACATCAACCAACCTCCTTTTAATTTATCATACTTACTTGTATGACCCTATTCTCAAAATCAACATACACAACTAAGTTGGGCATTGAGCATTTCCCTAGTTTCGAAATAAAATTCCCAAGACTTTCATCTCTGGTGATGGCTAGTGGAATCCTCCACTGGTTAGTTGGTGTAGTGATCATTGTGTTTGATCTCCTTGACCTGAGAAGGTATGGGAGGCAGTGATTGGGAATACCAAAAGCCAATTCTTCTTGAGATTAATGTCAATCTCAATGATTGTTTAGTGTTTTTCTAGACAACGTAATTGAAGTTGTAGGGGTTAATCTATCTTTTCCAGTTTGGTTCGATTGAGCCATCTCTTTTGAACCGGTTTTGGTTCATGTTGTATGTATATATGTCTTTTGGTTTAGTTGGTTTGATTGGTTTGATTGCAAGTTATATGCAAAAATCTATGAATGCTGAAGAACATTTCTAGTTCCAAAAATCCAAATGTCGTTATATTTCAGATGGCGATAGAAATACAAGGTTTTACCATCTTTCATCTAAAATCAATATACATAGAAACAAAATTGATTTTCTTGATATTGATGGGGTCTCTGTCACCCAACCACATGAAATTGCAAAAGCGTTCGCTGACTTCATACAAGACTTGTTTACCTCCTCAAATCCGCTTGAACCTGACTTTGTTGAAAGTCTGTTCCCTCGGTCGTTTCTGATTTCTGCTCGATCAACCTTTGCAATGTATCTTACAAAATTATTGCAGAACTCCTGGCGCGAAGGCTCATACCATTCTGTCCAATGTTATATCCCCGTGCCAAGCTGCTTTTGTCTCGAACTGCCAAATCACAGATAATATCATGGTAGCACAAGAAATTTTCCATTTCATGGAGAAAACAAAAGCAAAAAATGGGTTTGTAGCTCTCAAATTGGATATGCCAAGGCTTACGACAAAGTGGAATGGGGAGTTATAACAAAGCTCTTATCATTCTGGGGATTTGACTTCCGTTGGATACAAATGATCCAATCCCTTATTAGTTTAGCCTCCTTTTCAATCAAGCTCAACGGAACTTCCCATCACTGCTTCTCGGCATCTAGAGGGTTACATCAAGGATGCCCTCTTAGCTCTTATCTGTTCTTAATCATCATGGAAGTTTTCTTAAGATTACTAACAAAATATAGGAGGCTGAACTTGTTCCAAGGAATTAAAGTGGCTAGAAGAGCTCCATAAATTTCTTGTCTTTTTTTTTTTTTGCAGATGATACTTTCCTTTTCTGCAAGGCGGAAAAGGAAGATCTTTTTGCACTCAAGGTGGCAATGGAACCTTTTCTAATATTACAAGACAAGAAATCAACTTACAAAAGAGCGGAGCCTACTTCAGTAGAAATGTGCCAGTGGAAAAGAAAAGAGTGCTCCTCACAATCATTGGAATAGGTGAAATGAAAAAAAGATGCAGTGTATCTTGGTACAAACTTATTCCATGGAAGATTCCAAAGTAAAAAATCTCCATTTCATTCTTGATAGAATGACAAGGAAACTTTCCCTGTGGAAAGCATTCAATCTCTCTTTTGTAGGAAGGGAAGTTCTAATCAAATCAATTCTTCAACCACAATCCATCTACCACATGCAATGCTTCAAATTTCTATACAGTCTATGTTCTCAAATTGATTCTCTATGCCAATGATTATGGCTAGGAAACCCAACAAAAAGGAAGAGTTCAACGCTAATTTCATGGGACAGATGCTGCAGACCAAAGGAAGAAGGAGGACTTGGGTTCAAAAGAATAGCCAACATCAATGAAGCACTTCTACTTAAACAAGGGTAGAGGCTACTGGTTGAAGAAGATTCCATTTGGGCCCAGGTCTTAAAGGCAAAATATTTTCCAAAGGTATCTTTCTTTGGTCCAAAAAAAAAAAAAAAAAAAAAAAAGGGACGTGGAAAACAACCGGTGCCAACTCACAACAAAGGGTCATGAGACAGTGCGAAATGGAAAAAATACCCATTCGGTGATCCAGGATAACAACAACCACAAACAAGGTAGGAGATCCCTGCTGGGACCCGGCCGCCAATTCGCAGAGGATGGCCTTGCCATTCAGAAACAGGGAGTATTCTAACAATCTCGTTTTACCTTCTAACACACTGCTGACAATTGAACAGGATTCGTGGATTTCGTTGGTATCTCCCAATGGAACCTTCACGACAAAACAGGCGGGAGAAGTTGTTTGGAAAATAAATCCAACCACAAATCTATTGGGGAGTACAAGGTAGTGGAAATTCCTTATGGAAACTACCCATACATCCTAAGTTCAAGACCTGTTTTTGGAGATAATTGAATAATGGATTACCTCTCGCCACAACTTTAACGCCATGGATAAGTTCATTACCGCTCTAGAGATTCTGTTCCCAAGCCAATGAAACATATTGGTATCTATCCATCTCTTGCTAATGGACCAAAAGAATTTGGGCCGCAGGATTTTTGGGCCTCGGAACGGAAAACTTCATTGCTCATTCAGACTCCATCCTTGACTTATGTGAAACTATGGTCTTTGATTGGGGGATGGATAACGCAACAAAAAAAAAAATGGACAATGTCAATATTTAGCATTACATTACTTGCTATTTTGTTTGGTAGGAAAGAAATAATGCCTTCTTCTTCTTGGGAAAGATGCCAAACTTAGAAATGGTACTTAATACCATAGCTAGATGGGTGGGGGAACTTCAACTTAAATTATCATGGCATATTCAGTTTGAGGACACTGAATTGATTTCAGACTTGTCTTGTGCAAATATCAACATCTGTATATGTGAAAACATAAGGCAAATCCACTTATCTATATTAATGTGTGCAAGGGTTCATAAGACAGGGCTAGACAGAGCAGCTTGGAGCGTTGGGGTCATATGGAATGAGAAAATACAATACCTAAATAAATGTATAATCAACATGGGGACAATGGCACAAGCGATAATTAATGGAATCCTAGAAGGCATCAGATTCATAGAACAATGAAAAATTACAACACATGAAATCTTAGTGCAATGAAGAGAAACTGGACAATCTATATCCTGGAATGAAGAATTTTAAAATGGCCCTTAAATCTTATACCTCTGTTGATTGATCTCAAAAATTGTATTAAAATCCATCTTATCATGTTTAAATCCCCAAATATCTAGAAAACATTTTCCTTGATAGTTAATTTGGCATATATGAACTGCCACATGAATATATGCTGTAAGTATTTTGCTTTAACTTCTATAAAAGGTTGTTTTTACTATAAAAAAAAAAAATCTTGGCTATCCAAGGTTTTCCTACTAGTTTTCTTTTTGAATCGAGGCTTTTCCATTGCTACAAATAAAAGACGAAGTACAGATACAATTAGGAAAAGTGTAAGAAAGTGAGGAGCCCTGTGAAAAGAATTGGTACAAAATATGGTGGGCCCCCAAAATCCACCGGCCTATAAAGTTTGAATAGACCAGCCTATCAGGATTTGTGGGGTCCAAACCATATGAATTAAGTCTTGTGTACTATTGAAAACACAGCACACCAACATCTCACTGTGCAGTGTAATGATTAAGAAGATTGAAAAATGAAAAGCAAAACAGAGATAGGGCCAGACAGCAAATTCTTGAAGTTGTTGACACCAATTGCATTTGCCTTTGGCCCATGCTACCAACACCTCTTCTGTCCTCTCTCCACACTGCAAGAGATCCTTCTCCCTGATCTGGAATATTTATTTAAACAACCCTGTAAACTTTTGTTTTTTTGGTAAAGAACAACCTTGTATACACCTTTTCCATCTAAGATAAAGAACAAAGCTAACACACCAGTCTAAGTGTTCCCTCTACTTATCTTTTGATACTCAACTTCATTAACAAACCCCTAAGTGATTCAGTCAAAATTGGCCACTCTAAAAGTTCACTTCTATAAAGATGGATGTGAATTTTAAATTTGAGATTTTGTTTGGAGTATCTCTGATTGGTTGTAGTAACTTTGACCTCACTCAAGATTTTTATTCTTGATCTAGGATTGATTAATCACCTTGATCTTGTATTCGTGGCTGTTTATATTGTGCTTTACACTCATGATCCCTAATCTTGATATAGAATTTGTTAGAATACAATTGCATTTTTCTACTCAAGGTTTAAAGTATCGCTCTCAAGTTTTGTATCGGCTAGATGATTCTAAGAGATAAGAGATGTATGGTCGCTCATAATGAATTTTTTATTATCCCAAATGGCCTTTTTCTATTTTCTTTTTATCTAATCCCAATTTAGTGCCAAAGGTTTCTGCTTCCAACTGGGTACCATTAAGTATTAATTAATCAACTTCAAAATAATTCATCTGTCCATCAGTGAGTTGATGAAGTGGGACCTTAATTCACCTAATGCGTATAAGCCTTAACAAACATAATGAAGACAAATTAAAGGTTTAGCAATGACCCAATTTTTCTTCTCTTTCCAAGTAAATGAAATTCTTGACACCCAAATGAAAGGAGTGATTGATGGAAACCCTAAACACGGAATTTGGTTGGTGTCATATCTGTTTAGGCGATCATCAGAGACTGAAATGGTCTATGTGCTTGCCCGCCTAGCTATGTTTGGATCCACAGTTTCTTTATGTATACTCACTATTTTGATGCAGACAGTTAGCCAAATTTCCTTGAAAAAATGAGAAAGAGAAAGAAAATTGTGATTTGAAGGCATTTCATGCCAAAATCTGTTTTAGTTTTTGTGTTTGCTAGGGAATTTGGATTGAAGTTGTCTGATTGGGCTATGGGATGTGATATGTGTCACTCTTTGTCATTTCAGTGTAATCTTGGATCGCATGCTCCTAGCATGATGCTCATATGATGTTGTTAGAATGTATGGCATGACTTTAGAATATATTTGCTCTTAATATCCGCTAAACTTATTTTGAACTTTATTATATTTTGTTGTGTCAAACAACTGATATAGTATCAATATATCACTAATATGTATTAATACTTAGAACCATGGTGTATGGAGGTGTCATTTCTATGAAGAAAGTATACATATTGTGGCCAAGATATACAACTAATATGGTTGTATTGAGGCATGTATGTGTCAGCAAAAATTTTTATGTATAAAAGGACGAATCCAGTGCCAAAAGTATGAAAAAACCTCAAGAGAAAAAATAGTTGAGAGAAATTCAAATGTATAGGCAACATACATCCCATGCTGTTAGGTAACAATGAACAATAAAAGAAAGATATAAAATATGAAAATACAACATATGAAAATGTTTGTATGAAAATACTAAAAATGTTTCAATAGAGAAATCAATCAAAGTTAGGATACTCTAGTCTTCATCCACTGTATGCGTGACTGACTAGTTACTATCGCCTTTCCCCCAGTGTCTCCCTTTTCCTGCTCTGTAGCTGTTAAGCCATGAAAAGATCTACTTGCCTTATTCTACCCAGTTTTTGACCCTCCAGGCGATGAAGACGATGGGTATGTTTCATATGATGATAGCCCGAAGGAAGAACCAATAATAGTCGACCCACTTCTGACCTCAGTGGATAAAGTCTTAGAAGCCAAACCGTTTAGAGTGAGGCAGGCTCTTAATGAGGCAGTTGTCAAAGCTTGGAACCCGCTACGTGGTGTCACTGTTAATGGATGGGAATCTCATCTGTTTACCTTCATTTTCAATTACTCCCTTGATGTTGATAACGTCGTTGATGACTCCCCGTGGTCTGTATCAGGCAACTTGATGATTCTAGAGCGTTGGAATGAGGAGGAGAAATGGTCCTTTGACAAGCAAGGGTTATCAAAGGAGATGATAAACTTGGACCTTGGGAAACTGTTGGCTTCCAAAGTGGGTACACCAGTGTCTATCACGGTTATTCTTGGTACTAGGGTTGGAATCAAGAAACCTTTTTCTGAGGTGTCGTATCATAGTGGACATTACCAAGCAATTGCACAAAGAAGTTGGGAGTTAGGATGAAGTCTGGCGGCTCTATTCATGTTCGTGTGAGTTATGAGAGGGTGCCAACGTTCTGTTTTCTGTGTGGGAAGATAGGTCATGCTGATAAAAGGTGTGATGATCTGCATGAAGCACCAATAGGAGCGTAAATGCAGGAATGCAACCAAGTGCCCTTTATTCTCTCCTAAAAAATACACCACCTCCACTAGAGCCTTCACTCTTTTCAGCACGTCTCTTGGAGCAAGTGATCATCCTCAACCAAGAACAACCACCAACCACAAGCGTCCAGAAAACCTCTTCAAAGTTGACCAACAACCACTTTCAGGCCACCGCTGCTACTAAGGCTCACCGGATCAGACCAACCAACAACCAACGAACTCTCACAAACCCTATTGCTACCAGTCATAATCCTAACTCGAAAATTCTTATTTTAGGTCCAAGAAATTGGAGTGCAAGTAGAAGGCAACTGTGGGCTATTTGGGTAGAGACCACTGGATTAGAATTTGAACTAATGGAAGTGAATGGAGAGGATGCTGAGTTAGGAGTTTTGTTAGAGTTTGGAATGAGATCTAACTCGGATGTTGACAAATTTGGTAGATGGATCAAGTGTTCATTGATGACACATGTGGAAGGTCCTAAAAATCAGGTATGACCCTTTTGGAGTGTAGAATAGGAGCTAGGGCAGAGCCATGGGCTTTTTGGGCCTTGATTCCGTTTCTGGAACTAAGTTCTAGGGGTTGGTTGATTGGTTTGGTCGCCCAGCCAACCAGCTTGGCTTCGGGTGGAAAAGGACAATTTTGAAAGATTAGATTTTTGAGGTCCTATTTAATGTGTTTTTGTTCTAAAACGTGTCATTATGATCCACAATCATCAAAGGACGTCGTAGGAGACTTTTGTGCAACGAGTAACTTTCTCTAAGGTTAGTACTCATCCCCGTTCTTTCTAATTCTCTTTCATGATTGATTTCTTCTACTGTTTAGACATAGTAGGGTTGGACGGATACGGGAATGCCAAGGAAGAGATGGTTGCACTGGGATGGACATCTCACTCGAAGAACACGCTGGCTTGGGCGATCGGACAAAACCGTCTTAGAGCACAAGTCAAGCTCTTTCTAAACAAAGGGGCTCCGCACATGGTTGTAGCGGTTCATCCGTGCGTCTTCTTTCTAATTCTCTTTCATGATTGATTTCTTCTACTGTTTAGACATAGTAGGAGCCTTCTAATTATTATATCAACCTAGTTTATCTCTTCTCTTTGCCCTAGAGTGAATCCCCGTTCACTTTGGTTCATCCATGATTCTTCCAAATTGATTTTAGAAAAGACCTAACTTAGGATTTGCTAGATTTTTGTTTCTTTTGTGTTGTTGAATGCTTAAATCGTTTTAGATCATGTTCTAGTAGAATTTTCTATGTATTTTTGAAGTAGTTTAGAACCCAATCTAGAGGCTTACTGTCGATTTGAGTCTATTATGTCCGTACTCGAAGACTGGTTGATTGGCCTGGTCGCCTTGGGTGACCAGCCCAAACGATTAGTAACCCTCTAGTCTACTGCTCTAGTTGCCCCTGGCAACCCACTCACTAACCACTCCCCACGATGTTGGTTTTTGTTTCTCTTTTCGATATAACTAGGATTATTTCTAACTTTAACCAACATATTACTAAGACTTCTTGGGAAGTGTGCACATACCCTCTAAGTGTATTTTCAAAGTTGCAAAACAATAGCAAGGTGAGGACATTCATTTGTATATAGTTATTGTTACATTCTAAATTGATATGAGACTTGCATATTGATACACATGTTGTTGTTCTAAGACTTAGGAATAATGTTTATGTTCTGAAATTATAGGATACAAGTCGATTGTTATATGATGTTGATGTATGGATCAAACTTGAGGCATTATGCACTTGAATTGGTTTGTGGATTGTGAATGTTGATTTGAACCTTTTACTTCTTTGTGGGAGGTTGTTTTATGTTGTGATTGTGAATTGGGGAATACCTATCTAGGTACTCTTGGCTTGGGATATCAGCATAGGTGGTATGAGACACTATCCTCTGATGTCCCTATCACTCTTCATAGTTATTGTTTGCATGACTAGGAGGTCTAGAAGAATATGGTTAGGTACCTTGTCATAACACATCCTATTGACGTGGGTATGGATACCGAGTGACCTGTGGCAGCAATGTAGGGTGGTGGGCGCTCAAGATCAATAACCAACTCGTGAGAGGATAAAATCACATTGTGGGGGCCATTCATTAGTAGGGTTAAATATAATAGGCTTGGGCTCATGGATGCTTAAGATTGGTAACCAACCCATGAGAGGTTGAGAGCTTCCTGCCCATTATATATGGATGATCAATAGGATTAAGAGGAGACGTAGTCTGAGTTGGTTGCAGCCATAGGATACGTTGACTCTAGCAGGGGAGGATACTGAACCAAGAGTGTGAGATGCATAAGGGGAGCAATCTGAACCTAGGGTGATGTGACTGAGTAGATGACTTGCATTGGGCTAGGTATATCCCTGACATGTTCCAGTTTTCATGCCAATGGTGTGTGAGAGAGGGGTGACCTAAACCCCAACCTTAATGATTGTTTGAGAGGGATGCCTTTACCCCTTACCCGGGATCTCAAGACCGGTAATCAACTTGTGAGAGATCAGAGTGATGAGACCTACCCAGAGGAGGTTGGTGTTCTATCTTAATGCGTGTCTACCATATAGAGACTAACATCAGTTAGAGTATAGTAACATTGTTGCATTTCACTTCATACCATGATACACTATGATTATTGTTATATGCTTGTTTAAACTATGATTATTGATATATGCTTGTGAACTGCTCGTTGAGTTCTTTTGAGCTCACCCTTCAGGTAATTCGTTGTGTTAGATCTTAACGCATATATAGATGCCGCGTATCAAGATTACAAAATACAGGTGACAAACCCATATAGTGAACAAGATTTTGGGGACTATGATGCACACTGTGACGAATGTTCGTGTCACAACTACGGGTGCCAGGATTAGTGAGACCCTTGAGTTGGTCAATACGATTTGTGATATGAAGATTTTTGAGATTCGTAGTTACATTTTACTGAAGGACACTTACTTGTTTGTAACCTTAGGAGTTGACTAGACTTTTCTTTCCGGTATTTCGGTTTCGACATCACTTTCGCACTTTGATTTGGTTTTGAGATCCTTCTAAGATTTGTGTTACTTGATTTACTTCTTAATAATTACTTATAACATTGATTTATTTTTGCTCATGATTGGTCTATTGTGTGGAATGGTCTATGATTGTCTGAAACCTGATCGTTGGGCTATGGATCACTCCCTCGGGTATTCGGGTGAATGTGACACCTTTTATCTCTTCTAGCCCGTCTGTCTAGCATTGCTGTCACCAATCAACCAAATCAACAGGTGTCCCAACTTACCCTTCCTCGACTTGAACCTTCTATAAATAGTGATGTTGAACCTATTACCTTTACCAACCTTCATCAGCAAAGTGGAGGTAACTTTTCATTTCAACATGAACTTGCAAAACCCAAAATTCATGAAAATATGTTACCTACTCAACTTGTCATCTTTGATAACTCTTGCCTACACCTTCTTAAACCAACCATATAGTGCTCCAAGCTGGTTGTTCCCTAAACTATTAAGGAGGGAGGTGGAAGTGTAAACATGAAAAGTTTGGCCCGCAGGAAAGCCACTATGCAACCGTATAGTCCCAAAGCTTTTGTTGGAAAGGTGTCCAATCCGAAGAACAAAAAAATAAAGTCTACCCACATTGAGGAATTGGAGCTGCATAGCATTCAGATTAAAAGGAAGAAGTAGGAAGCTGAAGTCTTATCCCCTCCATTCATTTTTTAGAGAGGGCCCCTTAGATGTTGGGGGTTATCAACACTAAGGGGAATCATGAAAATATTAAGCTAAAACTGTCAAGGTGTAGGGAGGACACTGACAATTCAAGCTCTTACTAGCCTCTATCGGAAGATCAAGCCAAACTTAGTTTACTTAATGGAGACCAAAATTAGGGAGAAGAAGATTAAGAAGATTGGGAGGAGACTGGCGTTGGATAATTTATTTACAGTTTAGTCCATTGGTCGTGTTGGAGGTCTTGTGGGTTCTTCGGAGTTCCCTGACTCCTGTTTCAGTCATTCAATCGAATGAAAGTTTGGTAGATGCTAAAATTTCACTTAATGGAGCTAGTCCTTTATTCATTACCTTGGTTTATGGTGATCCAAAGAAGGATAAAAGAAGCTTGGTGTGAGATCAACTTAGAAGTGTTGCGGTGGGTAGAACTAATAAGTGGCTTTGCTTAGGAGATTTTAACTCTTGTGTGTCTTGGAAGGAGAAATTAGGAGTAGCAATAAAGGTAGACAGGACTTAGAAGGCATTAGAAAAATGATGGATGATTGTGGCTTCATGGATATGGATATCAGGGACCAAGCATTACATGGAATAATAAAAGAAGATGAGATGCCAATATTCATATTAGACTTAATCATGCCATGGCCAATGTAGGATGGAGAACTCACTTTTGAGAGGCTATGGTGGTTGTACACCCTATGACTAGCTCAGATAATCTTCCATTCGTGATGGACACAATGGGTGGCAGAAGTTTTGGACCGTGGCTATTTCGGTTTGAGTCCATGTAGTTTCTTCATAAAGATTGCAAAGCCAAAGTTGTACAAGCCTAAAACATTGAAGGTGGAAGTAATTCAGCTGATAACCTTCTTATCAAAAGCACTAGGTGAAGAAAGTGTTCTCAGAATGGAATAGGTCCACTTTCGAGCATGTTCAAATGAATATTGCTAATCTCCTAAAGGAGCTAGAATTAGTGTCACACCCCACCCACCGGTATTCGTCCCGCCCGACAACCTGTGGGTGCGATTCACAGTCACAAGATCCACGGTTTACCATCAATGATAATAAATGCACCAATAATAATCAAGAGCAAGAATAATCCAAATAATTAAATAAAAGGAATTACGTGAGTCCAATACTCAAAATCAATGAAAAATGAATAAAGTAATCATGTCCCAAAATTGATAGAGTTTAGCGGAAGCAAAAGTTAAGTTAATTATGATTGTTTCTTTGTGTTCTCTCATAGGCAATGGTATTTTCTTCTAGTTTTGCAATGAAGGGAGTCATCCAGCCTTCCTCCACTGACTTTTCAAAATAATGCACAACCTACCTCCTGTTGCCATCAATGGGTGCTATAAGCGCACTTCTAGCATCCATAGGTGGCTTCGTGACATATGTCTCCACTTCCCATTGGCGTCTCCATAGCTTCTTCACAGGAGTCATTCTAGTCACACGAAATTTCTCATAATCCAATATACCCATTTGTATAATATAAATTCAACACACATAAAGGATGAGTTCTTATGAATTCAGTAAGAAAACACATCTCACATACATATTGACATTTTAATCATGGTAAACAACATATATAAATAATGATATACAAGTATATGGATGCAACTATAAATCTAACTGTGCAAGTCTCTAATATGACAGACATACTTTAAGATATAACACCAGCCATCTTCTAGGTAAGTCTAGTCACTCTAATCTCTCACATACTGGTTACCTCTGTTGGGATCCCGGGCAAGGGCTCCGGTCCTTGTCAATCAACCATGGTTGGGGTTTAGGTCCACACTCTCTCACCGACCATTGCCTGAGTACCGGTGTCACATCCACCCAACCGGTACCCTACCAGGCATACCCGGGTATGTGATCCACAATCCCACAGATCAAGTATCGAGCAACCATACCTCCCACATACACGATAACACAATCATGAATAATAATAATCAATGTAAAAGCATATAATAAAAGAATCATGAATAAGATAAAATAGATAATCAGAGTGCGGAATAAAGATGATACCAAGATATATATATAATCCAAAAAGGAGAGAGAGAGTGATCAAAAGTCGCTTCCTCAATGGCAGTGGAAAGTAGTCAAATCTAGTTAAGTTCATAACCAACTTCTAAAGAGTATATCAAAGAAAGTTAAATTACAGATCCGGTTCTTAAAGAAAAATTCAAAATATAACACTAAAAAAATGTTTCCTCGGTCACATATAGTATGTTCTCATAATTACAAATATCAGAAGTCTAGCACAGCTACTCCCACACCAATGTCGGGCTAATCTTGGTGTGAAGCATAATCCACTTCGGTACCCTCACCGTGATCTTCGTAGTAGCCACTACCCTGAGGGTAGTATGACTAATCGTAGGGTGCCTCGAAGAACGTGCCATTAGTCTCTTCAAAACCTGTGGAATAGTCTAACAAAACAATTGCACAAAAAGGAATGAATTCAAAAGAACTCAGCAAGACACTTAATCCATAATACATAAGCCATATGATACAAGTCATAACATGATGCAAAATGATATGAGATAGATTATGCAAATATGATTCTAACTCAACATATATGCTAGTCTCTAGGGTAGACATGCTTTAAGTCATAGCACCATACTTCCTTGGGTAGGTCCCAAATCACTCTTCCCTCAACCATCTCGGTATCTTGGGTTCTCCGGTGGGAATTGGGTCCTGCATCCCTCGGGACAATCCATGGATGGGGTTTAGGTCACCACTCTCTCACATCCCCATTAGTATAAGTATTGGTGCAAGTCACGGTAAATCCTATCCCAATGCAAGTCATCTACTCAGTCATATCATGTCAGATCTAGATATGTCCATTCTTCGCCTCGGGCGATCCTTTCCGGTATCATTCACACTAAAGTCACGGATATTACTCACCGGACTCATCAACCCCATTGGTCATCCACAAATAGTAGACGGAAAGCTCTCACGTCCTCTCATGGATATGACTCACTGGTCTTGAGCGCCCGTGAGCCCAAGTCTAACTATTTGCAACCCTACCAATAATGGCCCCTTCTAGGTATTCGAAATATGATTTATGTCCTCTTATGGGTTGGTTACCGGTCTTGAGTGCCCATCAAATCATACCACTACCATGGGTCGTTCGATCTCAATACCCTTCTGATTCGGGTTTGATACGACAGGGACATCCTAGCCATACATCTAGAGAAGTCCTATGTATGTCATCCAATAATTCGGGAAAGCGTCGATGGACACCTTCGAAGAACATCCCATACTATTCCCTCTAATGTCCAAGGACAAAAATGTCAGTAGGACATTCCTCAATCCCAAATCATAGTTATCCAATCACATTCTCAGTTCATCATATCATACATACATAATACATCACCATATTGAAAGACATATCATAACATCGCATGATCAAGTGTATAAGTAAATAACAAGAGTTAAGTAGACATGATATATGAGAATAAATAAACATGTTGCTACTGTTACAAGGTAACTACAGTAGTCATATGATGTCTAAATACAACTAATAGGCTGAGTCTACTAAGTTGTCAACATTAGTGTATTAATCACATAGTCTGTGTCATATGGGTATAACCATCCTTACCTTAATTGAATAAAAAATAATAGCAAGTATCACTTAGAATAGTCCCCAACTTGGTGCTTGAACCCTAGACAACATATATGCAACATTAGAGAAGGAAACAATCAAATCGGAGATCAAATGGAGCAAAACAAGTAAGTATAGAGTTGTTGTCCTCATTTGGTCAACTGGCTGGTTGACTGACTCAATTGACCAAGATGAACAAGAACGGGCTGAATAGTGAATTTGGCCTGAAACCGATCTTCCGGGGCTTGGATCGATCCGAAACTTGGAGGGATTGATCATAGCAGTATAAGAACACTATACAATAAATATTATCAATGATCTAATGGTCCAATTAGGAATATCCAAATTGAAACCCTATGCTCTATATGCTAAACATCAAGAATTGAATTGGAAATTGTTGCAATGGCAAGGAATGATGGGGAATTAGCTAAGGAAGTGATAAGAACTAGATTAGAATCATAAACCAATAGTAAATCAGACCTAGCATACATCTACACATCAGTTTAGATCAAAGAATAAGTTGAAATGATAGGAATCAAGGAAATGCAACGCTAGTCATTGTAATGGAAGAGCATAGCATAGCAAGAATGGAAGGAAAACAATGGAAATGAAAGGGGAAACACATGACCAAGTGTTTGCAAGGTTGCAGCACTTTACCCATGGTCTTAATAGCAAGAAAGAGTAGAGGAATGAGTAGAATAGAGGAGGAGAGAGAGAGAAATCATACCTTGAGGAAGCAATGGAGATGGAATGCAATGATTGAGACCAAGGATCTTCACCAACTTCAAGGAAGGGCTTTGGGAAGGTCACTCCTCATTCTCTGGAGTCCCAATGATTAGAATAGGGTTCTACTCAAGAGGTCCCAATAAGTAGGCTTAAAATTATCAAGAATTTTGTGATTTTCGCATTTATTAATCTTCTGATCAACTGACTGGTCGACTGGGCCAATCGACCAAGCAGTCGACCAAGCCTGAACAACAACTCCAGACAGGGAATTCAAAGGCTAGACTGATCCAAATTGAGTTGGGTTTTCTCCTACAAGTCAATCAACAAGTCTAGATTAGAGAAATACCTTCGGAATTAGATCGGAAGCGCATCACGTACTTCAACTAAGCCTCCCCCTTTCTAAGTGCATTTTCTCACTGAACATTGACAGTGTATCCAAGTAAGGGGCATCACTGTCAAAATCCATAGGCTCTGAGTCATACACCGAATCTTCAACTATGAGGGCCCACAAGTCTCTTCTTCCACTAATCCGGGTCTTTGGACCTACAAACAAGGGATTCGGGTCGGGTCAGGGTTAGGATAGGGCTAGATTTCACAACTGGTGCATGTCAGGGTTTCTAATCCAATGTAAGTTTAGACAGTCATGTACTACATGTAGTTCAGATACTTCTCCTATGGCACCAACCAACTCGATTTAGTATCCTTCTCTACTTGGGAATGAAAATCCTCACGGACTGGCTAGCTTTGTTGGACTCCATTCCCTAACCCTATGGTCATCCACATATTGTTGGGGCAGATGCTCTCATGTCCCCTCATGACTCCCGGCCTCTCCTTAGATTTCCATGAGCCCAACTCTAACATATGCAACCCTACCAATGCATGATCAATAGCAAACCACTAAGTCTCTGTGCATGGACTAGCTATCGTTGTAGGATGAAACAGAGTCATGTCACTATTATCACGAGTCATTCGGCTTCAATTCCCTTACCGAAAGGGTAATAACAATTAAGGGTACCTAACCATGCATTCTAGACCTCTTAGGTATGTCATCCAACAACCATGATAGTACTGGGGACATCAATAAGCAGTGTTCCATACCACAACCCATGATATCCCAAGAAATGGATACCCAATATAGATACCCTCCACCATAGTTACATCACATCATCAACCATCATCATCTAATTAAACATCTAACATCACATAGAAATTGAAGTACATCTTATCATCATTCACAAGACATTGTTATTTATAATTCATATAAACCTACTGTTACGGCAAATTATAAGATTACAAATGCATTCAAAGATAAAATATTTCATCATAGATTATGTCAGTACATATATGCAAGAATGCATCCTTATCTATCAAAGTTGAAAAGACTTATAGAAGTGCAGTCAAACCTCTCTAGCAACAGTCCCAATATACTTCAAAGGTTATCTAAAAATAAGCTACAAAATTACATTATGAATGAGAGTCAAACCAGAGCAACAATTGGACTAACTGGGCTTCTGTGACCTAGCCAGTCGCTTATGGTGGTTAGTTGGGCAATCAACTGCCTTGAGCGACTGCCACTATTACAAACAACAACTCAAGTCCAAAACTCTGACTTTTGATCTCCCAATTTTAATCCGATTTTGGGATGGTCTAAATCCAAATTTCGTCTATAAAGAGCCTACAATATAAGCACAAACCAAAACCCTAGAAATTTAATGATTCAATAACCACATCATCTCCTTCAATCAAATCAATCCTTTATTTAGACGTAAGGACCCATTTTCGAACATGATCCAATCAAGATCATTGATGGAAGAATAGAACCATCACAAATAACTATCTATAGAACCATGGAAGAAGGATTCACACTATTCTAAGAGAAGAGGAATGGGTATAAAGAGTGTGATATCAACTTACCTCCGATTGATTCACTAAACTGACGAGGGATTGGATCTTCCTCGCAAATCAAGTGTCATTCATCTTCCAACACGTTCTCTTTGCCTCCTAACAGTCCACAGTAGCAATCCTGAATAGAATAATAAGAGAACAAATTGAGGTTGCTTATTTATAGTGGACTAGAGCAAAATAGGGTTTAATTCCCGCAAGAAAACCTGGGCGGTCGCTTGGGGCGGTTGGTTGATCAATCAACCACCTTAAGCAACCACCCCCTAGTACTTTTCAGTACTTGGGTGTTTTGCTCAACTTGTTGATCCCCAACACTAAACTAACCCTAAACAACATGTAGGGGTGTCCTTACCTTGATCCCGGACATCTTCAATCACAAATTGACTCCGACTGGTGATCCACTTTCCCAGTCCATCAGGGTTTATATGGGTTCTTCTTCTGATTCCCAGTAAGGTAGGCTCTTCATCAGTGGAATCCAGATCCATGGGCTTAGGGTATGGATCTTGGACTTCAATCAAGATACCCACAGTTTATTCCGACTAGACCATCAAGTACTCAAACCTGCAATATGAATCCTCGGTTAGAAATACGGGGTTGTTACAATTAGTGTAAAAAAATCCCTCTTAGGAAAATGAGGAAAAGGAGAGAAAGTTACAACAATTGTTAGAAGTGGAACTAGGAAAGGAAAAGGAAATGTGGGCTTAAAAATCCAGTGAGCTTTGGTTAAAATCTAGAAACAAAAATATAAAATTCTTCCAAGCTTCTACTCTGTAGAGGAGAGACTACAATAGGATATCTAAACTCAAATTGAGATCCAGGGAATGGTCTCAATCAGATGAGGAAATCTTTTCAGAGGTTCTGGAGAAGTATAACGGTATCTATAGGGCGGAACATATTGATACAACATCACTTAGTGTAGTCCTATCTACAATTCAACCCAAGGTTACTAGTAAGGACAATAGTATACTAATCAAGCCTCCAAGTAAAGAAGAGATCAAAGAAACCATCTCTGATGTGTCCCCTCTCAAGTCACCAGGACCCGATGGCCTTCCACTAGCTGTCTATCAGCATTACTGGGACCTAGTGGAGGAGGATGTTTGTAAGTTCGTATGTGACTTGTTCTCTACTGGTAGTAGGCCCATTGATATTAATTCAACTTTTGTATGTCTTATTCCCAAAACTAATGAACATGAAACTATAGAAGAGTTTAGGCCTGATTAATTTATGTAATGTAACTGTCAAAAATTGCCCCAAAAGTGATTGATACTAGGTTGAACGGCATTTTGAATAGAGTTATCAATTAGTCCCAATTAGCTTTTATTCCCAATAAAAGCATCTCAGATAATGTTCTTGTAGCTCATGAGTGTTTCGACTATATCAAGAACAGGGAAAAAAGGAAAAAGGAGAGTGATGGCTTTGAAATTAGATATGAGGAAAGCTTATGACTGTTTGGAATGAGACTTTGTTGAGGGCATCCTATTGAAACTAGGCTTATATGAACAATAGGTGAGATTGGTGATGTCATGTTTGAAATCAATATGCTATCAAATCCTTATCAATAGGCTAGTTAGGAAATCTGTCCTTCTTACCAAGGGCATCAGGGGGGGGGGACTCCATCTACTGCACTATATTTGTTCTTTGTGCGGAGGCTTTTAACTTAATTTTGTTTGCAGCATTGCAAAAAGGATTGTTTATTAAGATTAGGACCAGGAATTGATCTGACACAATTTCTCACCTCTTATTTGCAGATAATACATTGCTTTTGTCTAAGGTTTCTTTATAGGAGTTGACACCCTTACTCATAGTTGCATAAGATGTAGGTTCCAAGAGGTATGCCTATTATGCATAAGTTATTTTTACTCTTAGCACAGACCAAAAATTTTGGTTGAATCTTATTGAAATTGCTTAAATATCCTCTCTCGGGGTGTAAGTTTGACCTTTTCAAACCAAATCTATCTTGGCTTGCCCCAAGCTTGAACAAGATTTAATTTTTTTTAATAGAAAATAAATTTATACAAAGTGTAAAAGTGCTAAAGAGGGAGTACAAGAAAACTCCAACTCGGAAGTGTACAAAGGTCAAATTGTCAAGCTCCTCAGCAATAGCTTGAACAGGAGTTGAGCTAAACCTTTGACCTAAAGGTCTGCTAGAGTTTGAAATTGCATGCCCTTGGCAACATCTAAGCTGCGCTAGGCTAGAGTTGTGGTCTTAACCCATCCTAGCCTAATCCAATGCAACTTCACGATGATTTTAACCTAGACTAACCATATTAAACTTTTACTTAGTCTTATTATTATTCTTTTTGTCATATTTCTTGTACGAATGGTGATGGATTTACCTAAAAATTGAAAAGTAAATAACATGATTTTAATTTTTCTTTTGATACAAAGGAGGGTAAGTGACAAAAATGTATGGCACTAAAAGGGTTAGTCAAGCCAACCCAGCTACCCCAACCCAATCAAGGTCAATTAGAGTAGACATGGCCTGAGTTGAACTCGATAATCTCATGCTGAGCTTATTGATGCATCCAAAATTTGCTCAGCCCTTATATCTCCTTGGAATGACCTGCAAAACAAAAGCGTCAGATGTGGCCCGACCGTTGGGGTCGGGAGTCCACCTCTGAAGGCTAAGTCAGTTGATGAACTTAATCACAAACGGCTCTGCTAAACACATAGAGCTAAGGAATGAATAATTGGAGTATGATCTAGATCGTAAGCATATGAGTGTTTACGTCCAAAGGTGTCAGTATGGATATGGTGTCCTCCATACCTTGTAGGTAAGTGGTGTTTATATAGAGTGTACCTTCGAATCTTCTTCGTTGGATGTATTTGAGCCTTCTTCGGATAGTCGTTGGATTCTAATAGTTAGATCCGTTGAGCGATAGACTTCTACTAGTTTGAACTAGTAGAGGACTCCGGAGATAACCTCACGGTTATTTGATGATTATCCCTTCAACAGCGATAAGTGACAGCCGCCAAGTCGTGTCCGCCATCATTAGGGTAATTAACCTAATCCATAAGTCGGATTAGGGCGTGCCTTTGGCTGATTTAGTTTTCTTCCTCAGCAAGCTATCTCCTGGACCCGGCTCGCTCGGAAGCAAGCCGATTCCCTTCGTCTCGACCGGGGTTGAGGGTCAAACCAAGTATGAACCAGGTTCGATCATATTTCCACCATATCACAAGCCCCCCAGACCAAGCATTCGGTCGATCCCGATGGCTTGGTTTTTAACTGGGTTCTTCGTCAAGCAATAGTCTTTGCATATCCCACTAAATGTCATATCACATTTAATGCGGTGGTCACTTTTCCTCGAGCGTTGTGAGGGCAATGCCATGCGTCTTATTGAAGTCGAATGATCGTGGCTCACGTAACCCAAGAGACGGTTTTCGAACGCCTGTTTTGGATTCGTGAGTTCAAACTTTCAAACCGACTCTAAATCTCGATCGTCGATGCTGAATCCATCTCGATCGTTCACGTCCTCGAACACTCGTGCGGGTGCTTAAAAGCGGTTTGTTGTCTTCGTAGGTTTCATTCTTCTTGTCTTGGAATTTTGAAACCTTGTCGTCTCCTTCGCGCCTTCTCGTTCTTAAACCTTTTGCCTCACTGAATCAGTAAGTTTATTGATCCCTTTGCAAAGTGAACTTCCTGTCTCTAGGTTTTTTCTTTTTCTTTTTGTACCATACTGGAGCTTTAGTGATGGAGGACAATAGGGTTTCTTCTGAAGCTTCCCTAGTGCCTAGCGCCAGTAATAGTGGTGGTAACGAGACCTTTGCTTCCCTTCCTTCTGAGTAGTCGGATAGTGATAATAAAACCCTAACTGCTCTCTAGCGTGAACTCACAGAAGTTAACTAGAAAAGATTAGAGGGAAAAGCTGAGACTTCTTTTGCCCTTCCAAAGTCTGGACCATCCATGACTCCTAGGGTGACCGCCAAGTCTTCTGGGCAGTCAAAACAAACTTCCAGGTCTAGTGGTGGACTTGGTTCTGTTCCCTCCTCTTATAAGGAGAAAACTCTTCTTTCGGCCATCCAGGGTTTTGATTTTCCTCCTTCTTATCATCTTAGGGTTCCCAACCCTGATGAGAGGGTTTGATTCAACCCTTCCGGGCGAATTTTCCCTATATATAGATGCACTGGAAAGCGGGGTTCACTTTCCTTTATTCAATCCTTTGTTTGCAGCCATCCTGAATCACTGGGACATTTTCCCTAGAATGCTCCTTCCCAATAGCTGGCGTCTCATTGTCGGCTTCTTGGGTTTATGTTTTGAACTTGGCATTACGCCCTCTCTTGCTCTTTTTGTGCACTTTCATCTTCTTTCTATTTCCCATCCTCCTGGTTGGGTTGTGCTCTCCAAGTGTAATAAGACTGGGCTTGGTTGGAGGGGCAGCATTCTTGCCAAAGGAACTTGCCCTTCCAATCACAAAGGATGGCGCGAGCGAAATTTTTTCTGTCGAGCGCCTCAGTCAGATCTCAACTTCCCGACCATCTGGAAACAATATACTTCATACTTTGAAGGTAACCGGGTCCTTCCCTTATCCAAAGAAGACGAGACACCGTCAGGAAGATCAAATCAATTCCATGGTATCAGGAGATACATGGATTTGAGGTGGAGTACAACTCCATCCTTCAGTATTGGGGGCTGGCTCATCGTGAGCTTCCTAACCACCACCTTTCAATTTCATGGAAATGATATGTCTTTTGGCAATTTTGATTCTTATTCTTCTTTGTAGTGCCACCAAGAATGAACCCTGAGAATCTTCGAGCAAAGGCTGTCAGGGCCATTGTGACAGCTGAGCAGCGGCCACCCCGAACCTTGATTGCTGAACAAGAGGTTTTGTTCCCTCTCCCGACCCTTCCTATAAGGGTATCAAGAACTTGAAGCCCGTGGTTGACGCTTCGGGAAAAGGGAAAAAACCAATGGTGGAAAAGCCAAATATCTCCTCCGCCGCTTGAACCAAAAGGAAGCACGATACAGTTGTTGCTTCCTCCCACAAAAAATCCAAAAATACCGAAGATTGCGAGGAGGTCTTCATGCCTCAGTGGACACTGAAGCAGATTGATAGGGCAACACAAGACCCTGAGAAAGCTGTAGAATGGAGTTCTCTTGGTCTTCGCCTTGCTGATCGTCAAGCCTTTGAAGCCCTGGACGATGATGCCCTTGTAAAGCAGTCCACAAGGTACCATCCCTCCTGATCTTTCATTAATTGCTTTTCATAATTTCTTATGAGTTCTTCTGATAATCTCCTCGTTCCAGGAATGCTGTGTTGAGCTTCTATCAACACATGGAGGCATTGAGCTGGGTTGGTCGCAATGGCTCCTTGTTGCAGACTTGTGAAGAGAATTGGCGAGGCCAATTCTGAAATAGACCGGCTAAAGGCAACAGCCGAAGAGCTGAAGGCGAAGCACAATGAGGAAAAGATTTCCCTGAAAAAAGCCCTTGATTGCTCAAATGCCCATGCTGTCTTTGCCGAACGCGAGGCTAGGAAACAGAAGGCAGCTGCCACGTTGTTCGGTGACAGATTAGAGCTTAAGTCCATAGAGAATGAAAATATGCTGCAGTTGGCAGTTCCTAGCAAACCCGAACATATCAAACCAGAGCTTCAAAGGGATTGTGTTCGGAAATATCTGAACAGCGTTCCTTTCTCTAAACTGCTGGGCGCCTTCAACCTTCAAGCTTACCGCATGGGGTAGAATGATGTTTGGGAAAAGATCCTCGAATATGACCCTTCCTTTGACACAACTCCATTTTGTGAGGTGTGTCACAAAGAAGTCTTTGGGAAGCTTAAGATGGCCTTCCAAAACTTGGCTTTGGAAGAGGATGATCCTTTTCCAGCTGACCCGAAATATGAGGAATATCTTGTTGATTCCCCGCCCCTTCTAGAAGAACCTTCACAGCCTGCTGCTGAAAAGAAGACTGATGAAGACGATCCTGAGGAAGGCTCCCCTGCGAAAGACTCTTTGGGCGATAATGAGGAAGAGTCTTAGGGAGTCATGGTCTCTCTTTTTTTTTTTTTTTTTGTAAAGCTTGACCCTCCATAATCAATGAAAATAGAACTTTTCCAATGATTGCCTAAATATTCCCTCCTATCTCCAAAAGCTTGTCTTGGAAATAAGGTATAAATGATATAACTTATCAATTAACTCCTTGTATCTTGACGGGGGATGACCTTTGGGATATCATGAAGAGACGTTCGGGAAAGATGCTTTAGCTTATGTATTCCCCACTGCTCCTTCATTTATTGCAAAGTCCAAACGTTTCCCTTCATTTATTGCGAAGTCCAAACGTTTCCCTGCCCTTGTATACCACTCACTTCTTTCAATGAATTGGTAATACAACCATTATTTAAATGGTGGCGTGACGGTTGGAGGTATTCTCGTATAAGGTGCATATTACCACCTGGCTTCCTTATGACCGTTGATCTAGCTTTTTGAAGAATTCGAAGCGTTTCTTCGATCTGGGCCTTTGGTTGCCTTTGGCTCTCAACCGTCGCCTCATTACCTGAGGCTATTTAAGTCCTTCAAGGGTACTCTCCATCTATCCTGTATCCACAAGTTAGATTTGCAAAACGACATTCCGTCTTCTTGCTCTGTATCCATATTCCTCGTACTCCAACAATATTTTCTATCAGCTTATGAACAAGTGAGCTTTTTTGCTTTGTTTATCACAAATCTCCTCTCCTTCCCCCTGAGTGAACTCCACAGTAGTAATACTTGGGGTTTACTTAATGGGTATTCTGAGTAGTTCATATTTGACAAAGAACTAGGGTTTTCCCTTTCTCCTTATGTTGTTGGATTTTCGTATACGATACTGCTTTTTCTGTACTTGCAGTGCCTCCTAGAATCAATCTGAGCTTTATTAGGGCGAAGTCCTGCAAGAAGATTGTTCCAACATCGACGGAGGTTGAGGCCAGTGAGGTGATTGCATCTGGTGAATCTTCTAAGCGTAAGGAGACTGTTGTTGGTGAATCTTTAAGAGAAGATTCCCACAATTTCTACTGATGCTTCTCCTACGCTCCCTCAGCCTGAAGAGATCGCTCGGTCTTCCCAGGAAGATCTTGATCACTCCGTCGCTGATGGTGTTGTTGATGCCCCTGCTAGAGAGATCATTCGGGCCTCTCCGAAGGAGACTCTTCGGACATCAGAGGCAACTATGTTGGCATTAGTTGCCTCGATGAGGTGCGGTCCCAGCAGGTGTTGCTTCTATTTCCAAATCTAGAGCTTGTTTGGCATCCTCTTCCTCTCCTTCTTTGGAGCCGGAGGATTTTGCCACTAGGAAGCGTCGTCGGTTGGTGGAGGATGCAGCTCATCCTTCTCCTCCTTCGAGGAAGTTTGAATTAGTGTCAAATGAGTTTGACAAAGCATTGGAGAGTGCACTGCTGCTCAAATGCCTAGCCAGAGCAGAGTTCTTTCCAAACTTCCAGACGATGACTTTATGAAGTCACTGGTGATGTAAGTTTTTCTTCATTATCTTTTGATGCTGAAGGTTATTCTTTTGCTCCTGACTAACTCGGAAGTCGTTTGCAGGAGTCTCACTGGGAACTTCCACAACCAAGTGGAAGCAGCCTCTAGACTCAGTAAACTGAGTAATGAAGTTTCCAGGCTTCGGGAAGACTCCAAAGCCAAAGATGCCGAGATTGCTCGCATTAGGAAATTAGCTTGGGAGGTTGCAGGAGAAAAGAACTCTGTGATTGAGCATCTCCGTTTAGACTTGGATGATGCCAGGGAGAAGATCCGGCGACTGGAGCGGGAAGCAGGAAAGTCAGGGGCCAAAGGATTTGAAGCGTTACCTCAAAGGCAAGTTGTCATTCCTTTGCCCGAATCCCTTCCAACTGACATTCGTAGAGCCTGCATCTTCAAGTATTTACACAGTAAGCCCTTTGTTGACATGCTAAATGCTTATAACTTGCAGGCGTACCGGGATGGCAAGAACGAAGTATGGGAATCAATACTAAGGAAAGATCCTCATTTTGATACGACTCCTGAAGTGTTTGCCAAGCTGGGTCTTCCTTTCCTTGACTGGACCAAGGATAAGATCGACCCTTCGCCTTCGGATCCGGATATTATGCATTATCTCGAGGATTCTCCTGTTTATTCTCCCCTGAAAGGATTCAGTTATGAAGAGCTTGCCCTGAAAGGATTCAGTTATGAAGAGCTTGCCCTGAATGCAAGTTTGATCAAGGACCATACTTCTTCTGGTCAAGTTGGATAAAGAGTATGAAATTGCGGAGGATTTTGTACATACTAAAATGCTTTTGTAATCCCCATTCTTCCTCTTCTTCTTCTTGAATTCGTGTTGCTTCTTGACTCTTGTGTTTGTTCTGGCAAAGCTGTTCTGATCTTGTTTGATTTCTTAATGATCACTGATTATGACTTTCTTTTTTGACCGAACGAAGATTGTATCTCAACTCTTGTAATCTCATGTGTATGTTTGATGTAAAGGTTGGCCCCTTCCGGTCTTTTGAAGAAATAAGAAATTAACTTCATCTTGAACTTTGCCAGTCACTTGAGTTCTGTTGCACTAGGTCTTAGTTGTTCAGAACAATGCCTTTACTTAAAGATTTCCTGAGAAATACAATAAGTCTGAGAAGGAACTCACTCGGGTTTTAAACCGATGCCTTTACTTAAGGATTTCCGGAGAAATACAATTGAGAAGGAACTCTCTCGGGTTTTAAACCGATGCCTTTACTTAAGGATTTCTGGAGAAATACAATAAGTCTGAGAAGGAACTCACTCGGGTTTTAAACTGATGCCTTTACTTAAGGATTTCCGGAGAAATACAATAAGTCTGAGAAGGAACTCACTCGGGTTTTAAACCGATGCCTTGTAGAAGGAACTCACTTGGGTTTTAAACCGATGCCTTTACTTAGAGACATTTCGGAAATTCAATAAGTCTACAAAGGAACTCACTCGGTTTTTAAACCGATGCCTTGTGGAAGGAACTCACTTGGACTTTCATCCGATGCCTTGACTTAAGAAATTCCGAAAAAATTCAATAAGTGTTGAAGGATCCACACGGATTTTCTTCCGAGTGCCTTGTAGATGGACCCACACGGATTTTCATCCGATGCCTTGTAGAAGGACCCACACGGATTTTAAGCCGATGCCTTGTAGCTGGATCTGTTCTTAAGTGTGGTGTATGATGCCCCCCAAGCAAAAGATAATTGTTGAAAACCAATAATTGCATTGATTGAGTTCAAATTGGTTACATCTCGAACAAAATTGAAATCATCAAGGATAAAATTTTTTGAGATGCCTGGCATTCCACGAACGATCCAATTCTTTCTGGGTGGTGATGTTCTTCAGCTTGTAAGCTTCTGAACCAACTGGTTTTACAACCATATAAGGTCCTTCCCAGGAAGGGTCCAATTTTCTTTGATGGCGTGGATCCGAAGCTAAGGTATTTCTCAATACCAAATCTCCTGATAGGTATCGACGATTCTTTACTCGGGTATTATAATGTGACGCTATTCTTCTTTGATAATGTTGGGTTTGTGCTATTGCCTTTGTCCGAACTTCATCCAACAAATCAAGACTATCAAGCAGTCCTTGTTCGTTCGCTTTTTCTTTGAACTCTCTGTCCCGCAATGTTCCCGCCATTATTTCCACAGGTGCCAATGCTTTGTCCATAAGCCAATCTGAATGGAGTTTCCCCTGTGGGTGTTCGAATCGTAGTTCGGTAAGCCCACAATACATTATGCAGCTCTTCGACCCATAAGGCTTTATCGGCCTCAAGTCTTCTCTTTATCCCCTCAAGCAACGTTCGGTTAGTAACCTCTACTTGTCCATTGCTTTGAGGGTATGCCACTGATGACATACGATGCTCGATCATGTAAGTTCCACAAAATTGCTCAAATTGTGGACAATCAAATTGAGTGCCGTGATCAGTGATGATTATCTTTGGAATTCCAAAGCGATATATGATCAATTCAAGCACAAACTTCTCCACTTTTTTCTCAGTGATTGTTGCCAAGGCGTAGGCCTCAACCCATTTTGTGAAGTAGTCAATTGCTACTATTAGATATTCTCGTCCGCCTAACGCTTTGGTGAATTTGCCCATAATATCAATTCCCCACATCGCGAAAGGGATGGGATCTAGAATTGAAGTCATGGTTTCCGCTGGGCGTTTTGATACTGTAGCATGGATTTGACAATTACTACACCGACGAACATACTCCATAGCAGCATGTTGGATCTTAGGCCAATATAACCCAAGTCTCAGAATCTTGTGTGCCAGGGCTCGTCCACCCATGTGAGCTCCACAAATTCCTTCGAGTACTTCGGCCAGAGCCGACTCCGCTCCTTCGGGACCCAAACATCTCAGAAGGGGTCCAGAATAAGATCTTCTGTACAACCTTCCATTTTGCATAATGAATCTCGCTGATTGTTCCTTGACCAATCTGGCCTCTTTCGGATCCTCTGATAGTTTATCATCTCTCAGATATTCAACTATTGGATCCATCCAGCAACGCTCTGCTTCAATGTAAGAAATTTCTTTCTCATGATAACTTGGAAATGTTATCTCTTCAATGTAGATCGACGGGTCTAAGTTTTTTTCTTTGGCATTGGCTAATCGAGATAGCTCATCTGCCATTGTGTTTTCTGTCCTTGGAATCTAACATACCTTCAAATTCCTGAATTCTTTTTGAAATGCTTGCACAATCTCTTGATATTTTTGCAAGCGAGGTTCTTTTATACCATATTCCCCTGAACTTGGTTGACAATAAGCTGAGAGTCACTATAAATAGTTACATCTGCTATTGCCAATGCTTTTGACAACCTAAGTCCAACTATCAGGGCTTCATATTTTGCTTCATTATTGCTTGCTTCGAATGCAAATCTCAATGCATATCGAATGATAAATCCTGCTGGACTCTTTAAGAGAATTCCAGCCCCTGCTCCGTCTTTATTGCTCGAACCGTCCACATATACTTCCCAAATGGTTGGTATAGTGGGCTCTTCAATGATGTTCTCCATTGGTGCAGTAGTCTCTACTACAAAGTCGGCTAACGCCTGAGCCTTGATTGCCGTTTTGAGCTTAAAGCTTACTTGGAACTCACTGAGTCCAACCGACCAGGCCACCATTCTTCCAAACAAATCAGGTTTATGAAGAACTTTACTAAGAGGGGAAGTTGTAAATACCTCTATTGAGTGAGCTTGAAAGTATGGCCGTAGCTTCCTGGCTGCTGTCATGAGAGCTAAAGCCTGCTTCTCAATCTGCGAATATCGTGTCTCCACATCAAGTAACACGTGGCTAACATAATAAATCGGCCACTGCTTCCTTATCCTTCTCCCGAACAAGTACTGCACTGACCGCTAAAAGGGATGTTGCTAAATATAGCTGTAAGATTTCTCCCTTCTCTGGTCGGGACAAAAGCGGTGGCTTTCCCAGTGTTTCCTTTAATTCTTTGAAAGCCTTCTGGCACTCTTCAGTCCAACTTGCTTCCTTGCTGCCCCTCAAATCTTTGAATACTTTGAAAAATGGTAGACACTTCTCTCCAGATTTTGAGATGAAATGATTCAGAGCGGTAATCCTCCCCGTTAAACACTGTACATCCCGAACAGTTTTTGGAGCTTCCATGTCAATTAGAGCCTGTATTTTGGCTGGATTAGCCTCAACACCCCTCTGTGATACCATGAAGCCCAAAAATTTGCCTGAAGACACTCCAAAGGCGCACTTTTTCGGATTCAGCTTCATTTGATACTTTCGCAGTACTGAGAACTCTTCTTTTAAATCTATGATATGATTTGCTCTTGTAATGCTTTTTACCAGCATGTTGTCAACATAAGCCTCGACATTCTTTCCGATTAGGTCTTTGAATATCTTGTTGACGGCCCTCTGATATGTAGCTCCTGCATTTTTTAGGCCAAACGGCATGACTTTATAATAGAAGCTTTCACGATCAGTCATGAAAGCCGTAAACTTTTCATCCTCCTTATTTATGAGGATCTGATTATACCCTGAGTAAGCATCCATGAAACTCAAAGTTTCATATCCTGCAGTCGCATCTATCAAGAGGTCAATCCGTGGCAACGGATAGCAATCTTTAGGGCAAGCTTTGTTGAGGTCTGTGTTGTCTTTACACATCCTCCACTTCCCATTCGACTTTTTGACCATCACTACGTTGGCTAGCCAAGTTGGGCATTCAATTGGTTCTATGAAACTAGAACTCTTCAGTTTTTCGACTTCGCCACGGCTTCGTACTTTTCTATGGAGAAATGTATCCTTTTCTGGATAACTGGTTTCACCTTTGGATCTATCCAGAGTTTATGCTCTGTGACAGTCCGATCGACTCCGGCATGTCTTCAGCAGACCATGCGAATACATCACTATTTTGTTGAAGAAAAAACTTCAACTCTTCTTTGAACTCATCCAGTTGCTCAGACCCGATATAGGTAATCCTTGTGCTACTCCGGTTAAAGATGAACCAAAAACCCTACATAGAATTTCATCAGAATTACCTGAAACTGCCATGGTCTATTGGTAATAGCCAATGTGGGCCGTTGGATCTCCGGAGCCATCGAATGTAGAAAAGGTAGGCAAGCGGAACTTGTGGGGAAACTGATATCCCGCAATTGGCTCGGCAAATGGGGTTTTCCGAATAATTGAGTAAATATCCTCAGTTATCCTTCCCTTAGCCAATTGCCCTAATTTTTGATTGATGTTGGCCAATTCCTGACCAATCTGAGTCGGGTGATCTTCAGCAATATGATCATGACCTTGAAAAACACGATCTTCACGAGCTATTTGATCATCACGAACGGCCCGTCCATCATGAACATTCCGCTCATCGCGAACTGCTCGATCATCACGAACGGTTCGTCTGACAGTTGGTGAGTGAGTCCTCACCCCCATATCCAACCTTGTATTTGAATCGGTTGTACATTCCTGTGGTCTGTCGAACCGATCGTCCCGCCTAGGTTGATTATCAATTCTCCTAGGCCCTCGGTCACCATCACAAAAGTTCTGACCGATATTCCGATCTTCAGCCAATCTTTGATCACGTGGCAATGCACACCTCCCTGAATCGCGATGATCAGGTTCTTGTGGTAATACCACTTGTCTGATGAGCACGCGGAGTGCTTGACTCACCTCCAAGAGTTGAATCTTTACTTGATTCAATTGATCTTGGAAAGTCTCTGGAGGATTATGTCCTCCCTGACCACCATCTACTTCAAGAGGATGTTGGCTTCCCTGGGGAATGTTTGGATTATTCCCTCCAGGAATTTGAACACCGGTATCGCGTTGTGCAGCGGCTGCTGCCGATCTAGTCACCATGGCTTTACAAGTCAGTTTCCCACCGACGGCGTGAAATGATGCGTCCAAAATCTGCTCAACCCTTAGATCTCCTTGTGATGACTTGCAAAATGAAAGCGTCAGACGTGGCCCGACCGTTGGGGTCGGGAGTCCACCTCCGAAGGCTAAGTCAGTTGATGAACTTAATCACAAACGGCTTTGCTAGAAGCACAGAGCTAAGGAATGAAGAACTGGGAAAGGTGATCTAGATCGTTAGCCTTTGATAGTTTACGTCTACCAGTGTGTATGTGAATCTGAGTCCCCCCTTACCTCGTAGGCAAGTAAGGTTTATATAGAGTGTACCTTCGAATCTCCTTTGTTGGATGTACTTGAGCCTTCTTCGGGTAGTCGTTGGATCTTAACAGTTAGATCCGTTGAGCGATAGACTTCTACTAGTTTGGACAAGTAGAGGACTCCTGAGATAACCCTTAGGTTATGTGATGATTATCCCTTTGATAATGATAAGCAACAGCCGTCAATTTGTGCCTACCATCATTAGGGTAATAAACCTAATCCATAAGTTGGATTAGGGCGTGCTTGTAGCTGAATTAGTTTTCTTCCTCAGCAAGCTATCTTCTGGATCCGGTTCGCTTGGGAGTGAGTCGATTCCCTCCGTCTCGACCGGGGTCGAGGGTCAAACCAAGTATGAACCGGGTTCGATCATATTTTCTCCATATCAAACATAAATTCGTATCAACAATAAAATTCATATTTTCTCTCTTATTTTAAGTGGTTCTCGAGAATGGAAACTGACTGGTGGAAAAAACTGGGAGGTGAGATTCACTTTGGGAATCCGGATCATCTCCCCGTCGGGGGAGCACTCTGTGCTCCCTCATGGCTTCCTGACCACAAAAACTAGTGGGTCCCACCGGTTTTTTTTTTTGTTGTTGTTGTTGTTGTTGGTGAAAAGTTGTTTTTTGTTGTTGTTTTTGTTTTTGTCCGCGGGGAAAAAGTATTTTTCATCCGGCCTAAGGGCTGTTTGGTCATAAATCAGAGATTTCAAACGGATTCATGAATCGAGAATACCCGTTTGGTTGAAATCTCGATCTGGTCTATAGATTCACGTTTACACTAAACGTGGAAGGGTGCAACCCAAAAAAGCTTACATTTGCCTTCACAAAATCACGTCGACAAATATTTTAGGAGAACATAGATTCATCCACACCAAACACTAATTTTATAAATTATGACCCATAGTTTGAAGTCTATAGATCCGAGATCTCTAATAAGCAAAAAAACTAAGAAAATCTGCTTAGTTACGTGGGAGTGGGACCTAGTAAAAACTAGCGATACTAAGCAAGGATGATAAAAAGGAAAGGAGATGGATGAAACCGTGAGGAATAATCCAAAGTAACGCTTTAAAGATATATTGTCACCGAAAAGAATGTAGGAGGTTTACCAAAAAAAAAAAAAAAGAATGGAAGAGAAAGAAGAACCGAGTGAGTTGTCCAAATCCATGAAATTTTGGCCATAAATGGGTCATTCTTTTCATTCCTCAATAGGAATAAACCTTCATCGACCATGTTCAGTAAAATGGATTGTTCTTTTGTTTTCAGGAAATGAACGGATTTAATTTGCATATCTAAAAAGACTGTTTATAAAATAACTCTGACTTGTTTTGTCGTTCTCAAAAACAAAAAGTACGTTTCAAAATTATGTCAAGAAGAGACACTCAGACCCAAATTTCATTCACATGTAATTTTTAACTTCTTCTCGCCTTTATAAGGATTTTTTTTTGAAGTCTCCATCGTCTTAAGCGTTCTCTGCATAAATTTTACCAAGTGATCAAAATATAATTAGACCACTGTTCTTTGATAAAAACATTAGAAACCGATTCTCGCAAAGAACATCATTCTTAGAAAAGACTGTTACTAAACATACATTGAATTTTACTTTTTACCCATCTGAGGGAATGATTCTCTTCCATTCCTCACTGTCTGTTTTGCAAAATTCTACGGCAGAAGGTGTTCACAACAAATGACCCATTACGTGAGGTTTTATGCACCTTAATTAATTTTCAAGGCAGAGCTTTCTGTATATATAGAAGAGAACCTGGTCAAACAAGATCTGTATTCTTAACCTCTAATTTTTGCGGTGATAGTGAGCCAATTCCATGGGATTTTTGGGTCATACTTTGTATGTTTATTTTATTTTATAGATCGGTGCTTCATCTCCGACGGTCAAGTCAGTAAGCAAAGTAGGATTAGAACTATAGAGCTCAACGGAATTTGAATGTCTAAGAGTGGGAAAATGCAAGGTATTTTTAGTGAATGAGAGTGTGTTACCTTTTGTTTACGCTTCATCTCTCTTTATAGATTTCCTTTACTGACTTAATCTTGCTTGAGACGTCGATTAAGCATTGTAAAATCAATGGTTAGGATTAGATCCTTGCGTGGCTTTCAGTTTGATCCCATGTCTGATTTAGACCGCTGGTTAGTGCCGGTCAACTCAACGCAAACTAGGTTCTGGGTGTATCCACAACACGTGGTTTGAATGCCTATATTCAAAACAAGCTTTGTCTATGATATCCCATTGATCAGACCTGTCCCCAATTCAATGTTTTTTCTCGAAAGGACTATTATCCCCCAAGAAATCCACATTGATTATTCCATTCCAATACTATATATTAAGAACCTGAAGGTGGGTGAATAACATACATGTAAGTTGAGTTTTACATGGTACATCTAAAGGTTATGTCCATGATTGAACCAAAAAGATTATACCATGAAGAAGATTAATAGAGGATAACCTAGTCATTGCTATCCTTCTTAACCCTTTTGAGAGACTGTAAGTAGAAAAATAGGTAAAATCTCCATTCCAAGTCAAAAGATTAAAATACTTCTTATAAAATATTGTTCAAAACAGTATGACAAAATCTTCAAACAGTTTTGAATGCAGAACTAATCATTTCAAAAGATTAGTTCTAAGAAACTCAAAATTTTGAACAAAACCCATGCCAATATGTTAATGGATAATGTCAAAAAACAATCATTCGAGTTCATTCGGATGTGAGGAAGATTAATGTAGCACAAATATTGCAAACAAAGTGTTTTTTTAGAAGTGCAATCACAACCGACTGACTCATGGGGTTGGCAATCAATTCTGATGGGGTGGGATCTCATGAAGCAGGACATGTTCATGCAGGCAAGAAATGAAATTTAACTAATCTATGGACTTCTAATTGGATACCTAATATTTTGCCTGATGTTGGCTGCTATCCCTATGCCATGAATGGTCCTACTAAAGTGGCTTACTTGATTGATACACGTTCTCATACTTGAAACCAGGGACTCCTACATACTTGGTGGCGTAGCCATATTGTTGAGAAAATTCTTGCCATTCTAATTTCTCATCTGGCTACTGAAGATCGAATCATATGGTACTGGACTTCGTTGGGGGCATTTTTGGTAAGATTTGTTTACAAGCTTGCTTTCCTTCAACTTCATGGACATAGTACTCAACAGATTGCTCCTACTCTATGGCGACAGTTCTAGCAGATACCTATACCTCTGTGGGTTATTCATTTTCTATGGAAGCTACTACATTAGAAACTCCCTACTACTTCTCTTCTATTTGTTTGAAGCTGCTCATGCTCTTCTTTGTGCCTTTTTTGTGAGAATCTTGATACATCTCAGGATCACATTTTTGTGAATTGTTTGTATGCAACGCAAGTTTGGAGTGACCTGCAGTACCTTGGGATGGAAGCGGGTGGCTTAATTGTTGATATAGTTAAGCAGCTTGTATCTCATTGGCATTCAAAAGGTGCTAATGCCAAGGACACAAAGAATTTACTTGCTTTATGGCTATTATGGAAATCTTATGCGGTACAACTAGATGCGGCCTCAAATGACTGGTAACGCACCTCAGCTTTTAGATATGGAAAGGTCTTCAATTTTACAACTCAAATGCATCTTTGAAGATAGCATTGACTCCTCCCCCCAGATTGATGATCAAATGGGTGTTCCCTCATCACAACATCACCAAAATTAATGTTGATGGTTCTTTGTTCAAGGAGAAGTGTTTAGATGGGTATGGTAGCATATGATCATATGGGCAAGATGTTGTTTAGCTTTGGTCGTGGTATAGCATCACAAGATGTTCACACTCTAGAGGCAATGGCATGAGGCAAGCTCTACGATGGACACAACATTTTCAATTGAATGAGGTGGAGATTGAAATTGATAACCAAGCACTAATAGCCATTCTTCAAAAATATCCTACTAATGCGCCTGAGGTTTCCATAACCGAATCGGATGACTAGTGCTGACAATCCTCAAAAAAAAAAAAAAAAAAAAAAAAAAAAAAAAAAAAAAAAAAAAAAAAAAAAAAAAAAAAAAAAAAAAGAAAGAAAAGAGAGGAGGAAGAAGAAGAATAAGGTTCATTCGGACTTCAAAATGGGTTTTCAGACATTTTGTATAGTGAAAATTGATCTTCACCACAATGGGAATGACGATTATTTTGGTTACTTCTAGAAAAGAAAGCATTCGAAATGGGGATCACATCATTAAGTCCACGTCTTAAGAAACAAGTCAACAATTCTAATGCAATGATAAGTGAGAGAACAAAAAATGTTTTTTCTTTCTAGAAAGAAAGCAATCGGGAAAACACACTCCATCAATCCAGCTCTTGTAAGAGACAAGTCAACAATTCTTCTTCCAAGTAAACGAGGTGACAAAAGTATGCATGCTCTGTGGAACCTTTGAAGTTTCCAAAAGGGTGTCATATTCACGGGAAAGAGACTGCTGTAAGACCCACTACACAACGATGGTTTGACTAGAATAGACTGGACGTTAGTATGTAAAATCCAACACTAACCAAAGGGTTTGAATATCTTGGCCTGTGGAAGATTTTTTTGGTAATTACCTGTGGGCGAAATTTGAGCTTTACCAAGTTCCCCAACGTGCACCAGAGTTGGTGAGTTTGGATTCGTTTACCTACTTTTAAGTTCTGATAAAATGAATAAAAGTGAAACTTTTAATGAGCTTTCTGCAGATCTCTTCTAATTTATGGTATAGAGATATGAATGAAGAACATATCTTTATCCTAACAAGTAGAGGATAAGGGCTTAAAGTAGAAATCCTATATATATCCTCGTGGAGAGTGAATTATGCTTCTTTTACATCTTTTCGTCACATATAAAGAGGCCCACCTCTAGTTCACCTTGTTAATGATGAAAGATGAGCTCCTTTCTAAATATGTGATAAAAGAATATTAAAAAATTATATAAAAATGGCACCAGACTCTGCACCAATGCAACCCCCATTAGGTGAGTTAGTGACAAAGGGTAGACAGCAACCGATAAATACAAGCTCCAGTTGAAAAGATCTTCAAAAATAACGGCTGGTACTAGGTGGATCTAGTTCCCTCCTCAAGTAGTGCTCCACTAAGGTTGAGTTGGATTGGGTTTTCTTAAGTACTAAATTGACCTTGAATACAAGGTGATTCTAAGCTTGTGAGGGTTTTAATGGAGTAAACTAATTCAAATATTGAACTCTATTCTTATTAAGGATAATAATGGTTTTTCGCCCTCAAAAAATAAGATTAAACCACCTCATCCAACCCTAGCAGAATCTAGGGATGCTCTAGTCCCCATCACTCTTCCATGTGTGAAGTACTCTGCTAGAAGCATATCTAAAGTCCTGGCTGAATTAACCTCTTCAAATTATCATTAACTCCCCAAGAATTTGACTTCATCTCAAACACCTCAAGGTCTGTAGAATGTTACATCATCTCAACAACTAGACCAGACTCAGAGTTGCACTTAAACACATAGGAAACCAAATCTATGTAAAGCCTCAATACCAACCCTGTGTAAATCAAACTTTAGAACAAGAGTCCTAGACTACTATTGAACAAGGGCTCCTGTATCTATATATATGTAAGTTGTAATACAGTTTAACTCAAGGAAGCAAATCACATTCTTGTGGACGTAGGTTGCAGAGATTAATTGAACCACATAAAATTGAGTCTCTCTCTCTCTCTCTCTCTCTCTCTCTCTCTCTCTCAAAAACGTCTCTCTCTAACCCTAATTCATGGAATCTAATATGGCATCAAAGCTCAAGGTTCATACCCAGTCGTTTTCCTCCCTCAATGGCTTCCTCTCAACCAAGATTAATGAGACGAATTACTTGTTATGCAGATCACATATTGTTTCTCTTTTGAAGACATACAAACTATTTGAGATTGTTGATGGCTCTTCTCCTTGCCCACCCGTTGTCATTTCCGATAAAAATGACACCACGATCCTTCGACCAAATCCCGACTATCAAAAGTGGAATCGTCAAGATCAACTATTGATGTGCTAGATCATTTTGGAATTCGTTTTTTGGAGCTTTGGAGAGTGTAGAGGATGAATTTGGAGAGGAGGAACTGCTTTGAGACGAATTTTAGAGTTGCTGGAGTTTCTACTTCTTCAACCTTGGAGTGATGTTTCTTTTAACCATTTATTCTTCTTCTTCTTTTTCTTCTATAATGTTTTTAGTTCTTTCACTAGGGTTAGATGGATCCTTACATGAGATAATTATTGATTTTATTCCCATTTCATATAATTCAATTCTCCCTCTTGTTTTCTTCATTTTTGTTCTTAATGTTTGAATGCTTGATCAACCTTCATGAATCTCGTGGTGTGTTTTTGATCATGTAAAAGTAAGAAATGTATGCTAGACCTATGACTGAAGAATGATAAATTACATCTAAAGTGTAACAAGTTATGTGCTTTGTTCGACTTTGTTTGTGAGCTTCTTGAGTTTAATGTGATGTATTAAATTGATCCTCCAAGTATAACTGGCGGGGGGGGGTTTAATATGTTAGGGATCCTCAGGCATAACAAATTAGGTAATCTAACTTAGGGAATCTTGTCAACAAGAGTGGAGATTAAATTGGTTATATGAGGAATGTGGGGAATAGATCAATAATCTATATCATGTTTGGTGAAATCAAATTCCTAGTAATTTCAGTCATTGAGTTTTGTACTTCACAAGTGCACGAGGTTGCTCAGGTAATAAAGAGATAAGAGGGATATCGTTCACATGAGAATCGAAAAGAGTAAAAATTATGTACTAGATTTAAGAACACCTATAATTATCTAGCTAAACGAATTATAAAGGATTAACTAAATTATTGATTAAATTAATAAAACATGAAAGGAATAACTAAAATGCTAACACAAATCAAACTTAATAGATGAAATTACTAGGGATTCAATTTCACCTATAATTATCTAGCTAAACAAATTATGAAGGATTAATTTAACTATTGATTAAATTAACAAAACATGGACGAAATAGCTAAATTGCTAACACAAATCAAACTTAATGGATGAAATTACTAGGGATTCGATTTCACCAAATATGATATAGATTATTGATTCATTCTCCGCTTTATCATGCATATAACCAATTTAATCTCCACTATTGTCAACGAGATTCCCTAAGTGAGATTACCTCATTAGTTACGCCTAAGTATCCCTAAAATATTAAACCTCCCTACCAGTTATGCTTAGAGGATCAATTTAATATATCACATTAAACACAAGAAACTCATAAACAAGTCGAACAAACCATCTAACTTGTTACGCTTTAGATGTAATTTGTCATTCTTCAATCCTAGGTCTAGCATGCATTCTTCATTGTTACATGACCGAAAACACACCACGAGATTCATGAAGGTTGATCAAGCATTTAGACATTAAGAACAAAACTGAAAAAAACAAGAGGGAGAATTGGATTATATGAAAGGGGAATAAAATCAATAACTATCTCATGTAAGGATCCATTTAACCCTAGCAAAAGAAACTTAGAACATTATATGAGAAGAAGAAGAAGAAGAAATAGTTAAAGGAAACATCACTCTAGGGTTGAAGAAGAGACTCTAGTTGCCCCAAAATTTGTCCCAAAGCAACTTCTCCCGTCCAATTTATCCTTTGCAGTCCTCCAGAGCCAAAAACATTTTATATTGCTAGAGTATGCTCCCCTTGTATAGAGTAATTTCCTAGATTACATGGGATTGAATTCTGCAATAGTTTGAAACAAACTCTGAGTTCCTAATCTAACTCAACTAAGAAATTTGTTTGTCTAGGTGGCATATAGATTGCATCAATTTTGAGAGCTCAAATGCACAATCCCACTATTGGATTTTAATATCAAGAAGTTGCAAAGCTCCTATCCAAAAATCAGCTTGATTGGATGCGGAATGACCATCTGATGAAGGACTCGGTTGAAACTGGACATAGCACACCCAAAAACAGGATTCTTCCTTTTTCCTTCTCTAAATATGGTTTTTTTCTTTCTTCTTTTCCCCCCCTCTTTCTCCCTTCTTTGATCAACCTTCAAACTCCACTAATTGTTCCAAGCATTCCTTGTTGTTGAATGAATCCAAGTACTAAGTTGATTCACTACAAACATAGATAAATTTGAATCAGTATTTATCAGGATAAATAAATTACCAAAATTAGTTAAATTTGGGGAGAGTGCATCCTATGCTCATTTGCATGCGATATTAGGGTAAAATGATACAAAACGAGTGTAAATACATGAAAACGTATCCAATTAATTACTCAAAAATAAACTTATCAAAGATCTCAAATTGTTGATGGCTCTTCTCTTTGCCCACCAGCTGCCATTCTCGGTAAAGATGACACTGCGATCCTTCGACCAAATCTTGACTATCAAAAGTGGAATCGTCTGGATCAAATATTGATGTGCTAGATCATTGCTTCCCTTACTGAGCTAGTTAATGTGCAAGTGGTTGGTTGCTCCACCTCTTGAGAAGTCTGGTCCAAGCTTTAGCAGATCTACGCAACTTGCTCTTCCCGCTTGCATAATAAAACTTCACCTTCAAATCCAAAATATTTGAAGAGGTGATAGTAGCATTCATGATTACTTTCTTCACATAAAAAATATATATGATCAATTGGCCATTGTGGGATGTCTTAAATGGCTTGGGAGTTGAATACTCTCCTTTTGTGACTACCATTACCACTCACAATTCTCCCATCTCCTATGATGAATTACGAGGTATGTTATTAACTCAAGAAATTCGGTTAAGAGATGAACTAACCACTATTGACTCTTCTTCTCCTATGGCAAACATGGTCACTAGCCTACCCACTCCCATTAGGCCTCCACTTCAGCCCTACAGGAAATGTTTTTCTTCAAGAGGCAGATCTGGTCATGGTCATTTTTCTCCTCATCGTGGCTCTTATACATATTAGCCACCTCATCAAACTAGCAACCATCTTATCTGTTAGATTTGTGATTGTCTTGGACACAAAGTGAAGGACTGTTATCAGCATTTCAATTATGCCATTCAAGGTACCTTTAATGCAACTCCATCTATGAATATTTCTAAACTTCAGATCTTCTCTTCTAGATGAAAATCAATACCCTTACTCGGCGCTACACATCACATCACCAATGCTCTTGAGAATCTCCATATTTCTCAACCCTACCATGGTTCAAATCTGGTTCAAGTTGGTAATGGTGTTGGTCTTCCTATTAGTAATATTGGTAACATGAATATTAATACATCTTCTTCTCTAGTCTATTTGAATTTTGTTCTTCATGTGCCCTCTAATTGCAAGAATTTATTATCAGCCTCCCAATTCACTGAGGATAACAATGCGCTATTTGAATTTCATCCTAATATTCTATTATGTAAAGGATTGTATGATGGGGAGATGTCTTCTTTAGGGTGGCGTTAAGGATGGAGTGTACCAAATTCAGTTGGGCTCCAATCACTTTCTCAAAGCATTGGTTGGAAAAAAGACATCTTTTTCGAATTGGCATTCACAATTGGGGCATCTTGTCTCCAACATTGTTAAAAATTTAATTTCTAATTTGCGTTACTAGTTAGTTCAGATGATTTTGTTTATATTTGTGATGCTTGTTAGAAAGGGAAAAGCCACAAACTCCCTTTTTGCTCATCAAAATCAGTTTCTGATGGACCCTATGATGTTTAGGGCCCCTCTCCTATGGAGTCTCTTAAAGGGTTTCGATATTATGTGACTTTTGTAGATGATTTCAGCAAATTTATTTTATCCTATGATTTTTAAATATGAGGTTGTTGATATTTTTAAGAGATTTAAATTGCTTGTTGAGAATCTCTTTTCTAGAAGAATCAAACGTTTTCATAGTGATTGGGGAGGCAAATATAGAAATGTTTCTACTTTCCTTCTAGAACATGGTATTGAACACAAGCTTTTTTGTCCTCACACTCATGAGCAGAATGGGGCTGTTAAGCGCCTTCATTGGCACATTATGGAATCTGGATTGACTTTATTAACACATGCTTCTTACCTTAGCTAGAAAATTTTAGATGCAGGCCTTTGAAATTGCAGTTTTTCTAATTAATATTTTGCCTACTCCAGTGTTGATAAATTCCTCTCCATATTTCAAGTTGTTTAAACTTAAGCCTAATTATGACTCTTTAAGGATTTTTTTATTGTGCATGCTATTCATGTTTGAGACCGTATAACAAACATAAGCTAGAATTTATGTCTACAATACATGATTCTTGGGATACAGTTCTCGCCATAGATGATACAAGTATTCTAATCCTATTACTGGAAAAATCCTTAATTCTCGCCATGTTGTGTTTGATGAAAAACAATTTCCTTTCCTTTCTAGTGAGGTAACTCTGACCCCTACCCCACCTCTTCCCTCCATCTTAGGGCCTCCACCTTTAGTGGGAATCCCTACCCCCATTCCCTCAATTTTATGAGCCCCACCTCAGCTGAACTCTCCTAAAGAATCCTTCACCCCTACTTCTCCCAATAGGTCCCACACCTCCTCCCCTATGGCCTCATCTCCTAGTTCCCACATTTATAGGGTTTCCCCCACCCCTTGGTTGAATCCTCTCCCTCCTCTCCTCCCTTGGGCTGAATCTCTCTCTCTTGTTCATCTAGTTGTTGACCTCCCCTATGACTCCTAAGCTACTATACCATCCATCACTTCCCAACCTTCACAAAACACTCATCCCATAAGCACTAGATCAAAACCAAACCCTAGGGCTCTTCTCACCCAAGTGATCACGCACACATTGAACTTACTTCCTTTACTATTGCCAACAAATACCTTCACTGGCGGAAGGCTATGGATGAGGAATTCACTACACTTTTGAAGAATGGTACTTGGTCTCTTGTTCCTCCTCCTTCTTCTCATAATATCAATGGATGTAAATGGGTTTTTCGAATTAAGCAAAAGGCAGATGATTCTATTGAAAGATAAAAGCCCGCATAGTGGCTAAGGGTTTTAATCAACAAGAAGGCCTTGACTATAATTTAACCTTTATCTCAGTGGTCAAACCAACTACCCTTCAGGTGGTCTACTCTTTCGTTTCACTGGCCTATTTGCCAACTGGATATTCAAAGTGCCTTTCTTCATCGGTTCTTGCATGAAATTGTATATATGAAGCAACCCCCTAGCGTCACTGACTCCCTTCATCCTAACTATGTTTGCAATCTTCGCTAGTCTCTTTATGTTTTAAAATAGGCTCCCCGTGCTTGGATCGACCGGGTTAGCTCCTTTCTTGTTGAATATGGGTTTATTGGCTATAAAACTGACACATCTTTATTTATTTTTTGGATCTGTTGGCACAGTGTTTATTTCGGTATATGTTGATGATATTATTCTAACTGGCAATTCTGACGCTTTATTGGCCTATTTTCGTAGTGATCTTGGTTCTGTTTTAACCCTAAAGGACTTAGTCTCTCTTCATTATTTTTTGGCAAGTCTGTCACTAGATCTCATGATGGCCTTCATCTCTCTCAACATCAATATATTCATGGTCTTCTTAAGAGGGCAAATATGTCTGATTTCAAGAGTTTCTCTACTCTAGCCACCACCACTGACAAGCTTAGTAAGTTTATAAGGGAATTAATGACGGATCCTATTCTATATTGGAGCATCGTTGGTGCTCTTCAATATGCAACTATGACTCGTTCTGATATTTAATTTATAGTCAATACGGTTTGTTAGTTCATGCACTCTCCCACTGTTGATCATTGGTCAGTCATCAAGCATATCTTACACTACTTAAAAAGAACTTCCTCTATTGGCATTTTTATTCATTGCCACTCTCCAAATTCTTTATCGTCTTTTTTCTTTATGCAGATTGAGCCGATTGCCCTGATAATCGAAAATCTACCAGTGGCTACGCTATCTTTTTGGGCTACAATCTTATCTCTTAGAGTTCTAAGAAGCAACAAACTGTGGCTCACTCTAGTATTGAGGTTAATATCGCGCCTTAGCTAATGGGGATACTAAACCACTTGGCTACAATCTTTGTTAAAAGAATTAATGGTTTATCTGTCTTTTGCTCCTATTCTTTGGTGTGATAATGTGGGAGCCACATATCTTACAACCAATCCTGTCTTCCACACAAGTACTAAACACGTGGAGATTGATTTTCATTTTGTTTGAGATAAGGTTTTTAGGGGTGATCTCTAAGTTTGGTATCTATCTACTAAGGATTGACTTGCAGATATCTTCACAAAGCCTCTGTTGCATCAACGGTTCAATACTCTTTTGTTCAACTTCAAGGTCTCATCTACGCCCTTGATTTTGAGGGGCCATGTTAAGGATAATAATGGTTTTTTGCCCTCAAAAAATAAGATCAAACCATCTCATCCAACCCTAGCCAAATCTAAGGTTGCTCTAGCCGCCATCACTCCTCCATGCATGAAGGACTCTACTAGAAGCACATCTAAAGTCCTGGTTAAATTGACATCTTAAGGTTATTGTTATCTCTCCAAGGATTTGACTTCATCTCAAACACCTCAAGGTTTGCAGAAGGTTACCTCATCTCAACAACTGGACTAGACTCAGAGTTGCACTCAAACACAAAAGAAACCGAATTTATATAGAACCCAAAAAAAAAAACCAAAAAAAAAAAAACAAAAAAAAAGGGGGCCGAATATTTGGGGGAGGGGGGGGGGGGGGGGGAGTTTTTTATCAATCTATCTATCTATCTATCTATCAATCAATCAATCTATCTATATATAAATAAATAAATAAATAAATAAAAAAAAAAAAAAAAAAAAAAAAAAAAAAAAAAAAAAAAAAATATATATATATCATACTACTATAATAAAAGCATGTACTCTACCTTTTTCGCAAATCTTTTTATGTCCGTTTCTGTCCTTAGAATTTTTCTAAATACCAATAATGTTGTACTATCTGTTATTTCTTTAGTTATTTTTGCAAGGATAATTTGGACATTGTACTCATGACTTATTATGAATTTATTCTTAATTTTAATCCCGATTTCTCTCTTGACTTTTTTCAATCTATCTCAAAGTCTGTCGCGTTATCCCTCTCAAACTCTCTCTAATCTCTCTCTAAATCACCACTATCTCTCACGACCCTCTCAATCTCAGTCTCTCGCTCTCTATATCATCTCCCACTCGAACTCGCTGTGAATCCCTCTCGATCTCTCTGAATCTATATATTTGTTCTCTCATTGCAGAAGTATCCCTATATCCCTTTCAAGCTCGTTCTGAATCAATCTCTGCTATTTATTTATCTTTGTTAGGTTCGAATGCGTGAGATCTAGGGTTGCAAAGCAAATCTTTAATATTTCCAGCAAATTTTAATTTTCTCAATCGTTTCTCCTCACGAGTTGTTCTAATGCTCAACTGTTACTTAGGGTTTCTTCTCACTCTTCGGCTTCTTTCGGCGATTATTGATATATTTCAGTGATCTCTTTTCAGGCAGTGTTTGATGACGATGACAAGGGTTGTTATCGATCTCAGAAGATCAGAATGATCGATTTCTGAGGGATTCCAGTTGGTACCTACAAGAGGTAGGCGGAAACCAATCTCTTCTATTTATTTATCTTTGTTATTTCTCCTCTTTTTCTCGTATAATAAGCGTGGGTTTTTGTAAATCATACTATATCATACTGTTGTTCCATTGGCCTAAAATGAAGGTGTTGTCATTGTTGGCAACTTAAGTGGGCTTTGATATGGTACAGCAACACACAAAAAGGTTCCGAGAGAAAGAATCCAATTCAAATAAAGAAAACTCAAGAATCCCGTTTTTGAGGGTCTCTCAAGAATCCCGTTTTTTAGGGTCTCTGTCCAGTTTTGATCAACCTCTTCATCGGATGGTCATCCAGTGTCCGATTGAGCCGATTTTTGGAGGAGAGCTTCACGACTTCTTGATCTTCAAATCCAACGGTGGGATTGTTCATTGGAGATTTCTAGGTTAGTCCGATTTGTACGTCAAAACACTCCTTGTTTAAGTCAGATAGGAACTCTGAGTTTAATTCAAACTCTGAGTTTAATTAATCTATAAAAGGAGAGCAAACTCCAGCAGAAGAGATAGGACGTTTTGAGGAGCTTGGAAAGAGCGTGGAGGTTGAACCAGAAGACGTTGGTTGGCTTTGGAGATCTGAAGCTTGGGAATAAGAAGTCTTTTGTTTTGCTGAACAAGAAAGAAAGTGAAAGAGAAGGAAGAAGAAGCAGCAGAAGAAAAGAAGGGAACATGGTTGTATGGTTTTTTTAAGGAGAGAAAACTGAAAAAGATTGAAAAGAGAAAAAAAGAGTTGGAGAAAAAGAGAAACAAGTATTGTTACCATGCATCTTACACAAGTTGAGGTAACCTGTATTCACAAGTTATTGTCTATTATTTTCTAGGTTATGTTTAATGATGAAGAACCTAGATCATGAATGTAATTTGGGGAACTTGAATTATTGGTTTACATTGTGACCTAGCAAGTTGGAGCTTGTCTAGGGGGTTGGGGTTGGGGTTGGTGCCCTTGTCTAAATTGCATTTTAGACTATAGCAGGGATTGGTGTTCCTGGACTGTTGTAGCAGTCAAAATATCTAGGATTGTATTGAATAATATACGAAACCCTAGGTAGGGTATTACTCCGTGGATGTAGGCAATTTGGCCGAACCACGTAAACTCTGGTGCATTGCGTTTTTTTGTTTATTTTTCTTTGTTGCACATATTGGAGTGCCTTGATTGCAAAGTTGTGGTACACTGTCTGGTAGACCCAGCCACATTGTGGTGTGTGGTGGACGTGTCCTTGTGCAGTTGATAGCTACTAGTGGTACACTGTCTGGTAGACCCAGCCACATTGTGGTGAATTTTTGAAGACACTGATTCACCCCCCCCTCTCAGTGTCAATCTGGGAATAACACATACTATCATATCATACTACTATTATAAAAGCATTTACTATTCTGTTTTCGCAAATCTTTTTCTGACCTTTCCGTCCTTTTCTTGTTTTCAAATACCAATAATTTGGTACTATTTTTTTTGTTTATTTACTTACTTTTACAAGGATAATTTTGACATTTTAGTCATGAATCATTATCAATTTATCATTAATTTTAATCCCGCTTGATCTCTCACAATCTCCTCTCACGACATATCTCAATTTCTCTCTCAACCTCTCTCAATCTGTCTCTCTCTCAATCTCCCTCGATCTGTCTCTCATGGTTGTGAGTATAATCCTCTGTTGTGGAAGGCCTTCACGCACATCTGTGAAACCCTAATTTGGAGCAGAAAAAAAGTTAAAGATTTGGGATTTTTGTTGATTCGAAAATGCTGGTTGAAGAGTGGACAAGCAATGGTGGTTCTATGGGCTGCTCTGTGTTGGTTCCTTGTGGGAATGGTGCTGCCCTTAATGGACATACATTGGGGGTCTGAAAGGAATAATACTGATGGCAGCATCGGGGAGTACTCGGAGTGTTCGACAGATGGCTTACGTACTTACAAGCGGCGCAAACACTTTAGGCCGACTGTAGGTACTAAACCACAGAATAATGGAAGAGTTTCTGTTGATGCAGGAAGTCAAACGAACCAGGTTTGTTCCTGTCCATGATGTGCCTTAAGTGTTTGGCTTTATATTTCCTTTAACTATGATGCATACCATTCTCCCTAGAAAATTATTACTTCTTCTCTTGCGTTTGTCTTTATTTTATATTGCATATCGAGATATCTTATAAAATAATTTCAAAGATCTCACTCTCTTAATCCTTCCTATATGGTCACGTGCATTTGCACGTGTGTAAGTTTGCTAGTATATATATATATATATGTGTGGTTTTATAAAAAAAATAACAGAGGAAAAAATAATTCTGGGGGGGGTGGGTGGGTGTGGTGATTTAACCCAAAAAAAAAAAAACGGTCTCTCTTTTTATAAAAACTTTCTCTTTAATTTTATTTCTTGGTGGGTTATTTAATTTTTAATTATTTTCTTATTTTCTTATTTTTAAAATTTTTTTTTTATTAATTTTAAATTTTAAAAAAAAAAAAAAAAAAATTAAAAATAAAAAAAAAAAAAAAAAAAAAAATTAAATTTTTTTTTTTTTTTTTTTATTTTAATAAAAAAAAAATAAAATATGGTGGTAGCATTGATCAAGATGACCCCAATACCAAGTTGGACATTCAATCCTTACTTGATCCTGATTCTAGTCTAGGTATATTACCTTAACTCTCAGACAATTGCAAACCCTATTCTACAACTAATAAGGTCAAACCTGCAGCCCTACCATATTGTTTGCACCAACAATTAAAAGCACATGGTGGTTCAATTCCTTTTAGGGTTAATTTCGTCTAGAAATCTACTCTAATCTTGACCATTTTCAATATGAAAATGAGAACAAACCCATAGAGTTGCTCAGTTAGAAATAACCAATACCTCAAAAAGAAGTAAACAGTCCAACTCACTTTGGACTAAACTATCCAAAAAAACCAAAAGAAAACCCATATATATATATGTGCTCTTCTTCAATCTCTCTCCAAACTCTCAATGAAGTTATGAAGTAACCATGGAAAGATCTACTCCTTTACTTCTGCCTCCTGCTGAACAAGAACCTGAGCCATCATGGAAAGCAGAAGTGAATGAGGATGATGACTACATATCTGTGGAAGACCTCTCAGATGAAGACCATGAGGTTATTGATCCGGAATGTACCTTGGTTGGTAGGGTTTTAGAAGGGAAGCCGTTTAGAATACAAGCTGCTAATGAGGCCTTGATCAGAGCTTGGAATCCTCTGCATGAGATTAAGGTGGATCAGTTGGAGCCTCAAATGTTTAAGTTCACTTTTAAACACCCCATTGATGTGGAAAATGTTCTAAAGGGATCCCCTTGGTCAGTTTCAGGGAATCTCATGGTGTTAAGGTACTGGAATGAAGAGAAGAAGTGGAGTTTTGATACTCAAGAATTCTGGGTTCAATTTCATGGAATCCCAAAAGAGATGATCAAAGGGGACTTGGGTAAACAACTGGCTACTAAAGTAGGAAAGCCTGGCTTGATGATGATTATACAAGGAAGCAGAGATGGAACTAAGAAAGCCTTCCTCAGATGCAGAATCGAGGTGGAGATAAACAAGAAGTTGAGGAAAGAGACAGGTATCAAGAGGAAGAATGGAGATAACATCCCTATTGTTGTAAGCTATGAAAGACTTCCCACCCTTTGCTACTTCTGTGGTATATTGGGACATGCAGAGAACAAGTGTGAAGAGTATTTCAGAGTCAAAAGAAGCCATCAAGTAAGTCATAACTGCAGAAATGCTTCTACTTGTACTCAGTTCCCTCCCCCACCTTATAATGCTGCCATTAAAGCATTTATGCCAAACCAACGTATGTTAGAGGAGGCAAGCTTCATTGATACAACCCAGCTATCAAGTCATACAACCCAAAACTCTCAACAAACTCAGCCCAACCACCGGAATCCGGCAGCTGCTACCACCACAATGGGCCCTGCTGAATCATCCAACAACTCTCTAACCTGCCATCCCTCCTCAGGACTAGTCAAATCAACTGACAGGTGTGGGACTCTAGGAAAACCTTACATATCTGAAAACTCTGATAAACCTCTGCCCCATAGTCAAAAAGGTGAATTATTTGCTGGTTTTAGAAGTTACCCTGAGAGCATATCTCAAAAGTGGGGGACTTCTCAATGCAACAATATCCCTTTGAATTTTTCTAGTCCCAATGAAGCTTCTACTGTTCAATTTCTGGCAGCTATCCAGAGTCAAATTCAGCAGCTCCAAGAAAATCCTCCTAATTTGCTGAACCTATTACCTCTTTTGTCTAACATATCCATCACAAATCAACCTAACCAACTAGCCACCCAGCTGAACCTATTACCCTATCAACCTCACCCAACCCGAGGAGATGAAAACCCATATCAACCTAATATGATTCAGCAGGCTAAGGTTAAGGAAGGAATGGAGACGTTGAGAAGTGGGGAATCTAGTCAGCAAAGGAAAGAAGAATATTATAATTGTGGGGCCCAAACTCAGCAAAAGGAACAGAAGATTCAAAAAAGCCTGAATACTCGTGGCATACAAAATGGCAGTGAGAATAGGAACATGAAAAAAATGGCTAGAAGGAGAAGTTCTATTCAACCATATACCATCAAATCTACTTCAGGTAAGGCAGCAAATCCTACAAACAAGAAGAGCAAGCAGGTTCATATGGAAGATGAAAAAGAGCAAGAACAACACACTGACAGAGCAGAACAGAAAATGAGAATTCAGGCTTCTTCCCTTCATTTTTAGAGAAGGGTCCCTTGGATGTTGGGGGTTATCAACACCAAGGGAAATTATGAAAATCATTAGTTGGAACTGTCAAGGGATTGGGAGGACTCTGACAGTTCAATCTCTTGTGAACCTCTCAAGGAAGATTAAGCCTGAAATTATCTTTCTTATGGAAACAAAGAATAAGTTGGAGAAGCTGGAAAAAGTAGGGAGGAAGGTAAAGCTTAACAATGTGTTTGTTGTAGATCCTATTGGGAAGGCAGGTGGGCTAGCTGTTCTTTATAATTCTTCTACTCAAATGCATATGTTGGAATCAAATAACAGATTTATTGATGCAGAGGTATCTATCAATGGGGCCAAAGCTTTCTTTATCACAATGGTGTATGGGGATCCGGATAAAGAAAAAAGACAGCTGGTGTGGGACAAGTTGAAGAGGATTGCTGACAATAGAAATGGCCAATGGTTATGTTTTGGAGATTTCAATTCTTATGTCTCATGGAAGGAAAAGAAGGGTGGCTCAAATGATTGCAGGTTGGACAATGAGAAGTTTAAACAGATGATGAATGATTGCTCATTTATGGATTTAGGTTCTCATGGTCCCCAATTTACTTGGAATAACAAGAGAAAAGGAGGGGCTAATATCAGAATTAAACTGGATAGAGCAGTGGCTAATTCTGAGTGGAGAAATCAGTTTGGGGAAGCTTCGGTGGTGGTTCATCCAATCATAGGATCTGACCATCTTCCTATTGTGATAGACACTGTGGGTGGAAGAAATTCAGGGGTTAGGCCATTCAGATTTGAGTCTATGTGGTTCCAACACAAGGACTGTAGAAAAGTGGCTAACCAGGCTTGGAGAAGTATTGGAGAAGGTAATTCAGGGGTTAGTTCAGCAGGAAAGCTAATGGAAAAAGCTGATAATGTCAGAAAAGAATTTACAAAATGAAACAGATCTTCTTTTGGACATGTGCAAACAAAGATTGCTCAGCTACTAAAGGAACTAGAAGATGTTCTTCAACATCCTTCACAGGAAAATGAGATTAAGGAGGAAAATTTACATCAGTTGCTAGAGGTACAGCTGAAGAGAGAGGAGGAAATGTGGGCTCAGAAATCAAGAGAGCTGTGGTTAAAAGCTGGTGATAGAAATACAAAATTTTTTCAAGCTTCTACAATACAAAGAAGGAATTGCAACAGAATTTCAAAGCTGAAGTTAAGTTCTGGCAGATGGACTAATTCGGAGGAAGAAATATTTGGGGAAGTATTGGCTAAGTACAAGGAGATTTATAGATCCAGAGGTATTGATGGCTGCTCCCTCAACATTGTCCTCTCTTCAATCCAACCAAAAGTGACTCAAGAAGATAACAACATGCTGATGAGAGCTCCTAGTAAAGAAGAGATAAAGGTTGCATTGGCAGATATGGCTCCCCTCAAATCTCCAGGCCCTGATGGACTCCCTCCAGCTTTCTATCAACATTATTGGGACCTTGTGGAAGAGGATGTATGTAAGTTTGTTTCTGACCTATTCTCATCTGGATGTCTTCCTAGAGAAATTAATTCTACCTATGTATGTCTTATTCCTAAATGTAATCAGCCTGAGAATGTTGATCAGTTCAGACCTATCAGTCTGTGCAATGTTACTGTTAAAGTAGCAACAAAAGTAATTGCCACAAGACTGAAAGGGATGTTGGACAGAATCATTGGAGAACCTCAATCTGCTTTTGTGCCTGATAGAAGTATTTCTGATAACATACTAGTGGCTCATGAGTGTTTTCATTACATTAAGAATAGGAAAAAAGGGAAGAAAAAGGTGATGGCACTAAAGCTTGACATGAAGAAGGCCTATGATAGTTTGGAATGGAGCTTTATTGAAGGAACCCTATCTAAGCTAGGTTTTTGTGATCAGTGGGTCTCACTGGTGATGTCCTGTATTAAGTCAGTTTCTTATCAGGTTCTAGTGAATGGAGCTGTTAGAGGAGTGATTGAGCCATCGAGAGGGATTAGGCAGGGAGATCCTATCTCTCCTGCTATTTTTGTCTTATGTACTGAAGCCTTAAATGCTGTCTTCAAAACTGCTCTTCAAGAAAATTTTATTTCTGGCATGAAAGTTAGAAATAGGACTGTACCTATATCTCACTTGTTATTCGCTGATGATACAGTGTTATTCTCAGAGGTCAATCCCAAGGAATTTCAGAATATTAGAGCTTGTCTTGATCTCTACTGTGCTGCAAGTGGTCAGGAGATTAACCAGCAGAAGTCATCTATCTACTTCAGCCCTAATACTGCTCCTAGATTCAAAAGATGGCTGTCAAGAATTCTAAAGATTCCTTATGGAGGCCCCCCCAAGAAATATTTAGGTCTTCCTTCAGAATTTCAGGCTTCTAAGAAAGAATGTTTCAGAGAGATCCAGGAGAGAACAAGTAAGAAGATGCAAGGATGGAAAGCAAGCCTCCTTTCTATGGCGGGAAAAGAAGTGCTTCTGAAATCAGTGGGACTAACTATGAACAACTATGCAGCATCTCATTTTCTCCTTCCTAAGTTTCATCATGAGAAGATTAAGAAGGATGCCATCAACTTTCTATGGGGAGAGAAAGATAATAAGAGGAAGATATGCTGGATATCATGGGACAGACTCTGTCAATCCAAAGAGAGAGGTGGTTTGGGACTCAAGGATCCTTACTTGCAGAACTTAGCCCTTCTTTGCAAACTAGCTTGGAAAGTATGGAGAAATCCGGATACTTATTGGGTAAGATTCTTGAAACAGATCTATTTTCCCAATTCAGATTTCCTTACTACATCCAGCATGGTCTAACCCTTCATGGGCGTGGAAAAGTATTTTGGAAGGAAGGAGAATTCTGAAGTCAGGGTTAGTATGGTTGGTTGGAAATGGATCCTCTATTCATGTCTGGGAAGACCAGTGGATCATAGCAAATCCAGAGTTCAAAATTAGGTATGGCAATAGAGATCACAGGGGAATTACATGGGTGTCTGATCTCATTGATGAGGAGGCTAGAGCATGGAAGGCTGAATTGATTAAAGAAATTTTTGATTGAGCGGATGCTGAGGCAATTTTGAAGATAAGATTAAGCATGATTTCTAGGGCTGATAGAAGGATTTGGGGACCAGCTAAAAGTGGCGAATTTTCGGTGAAATCAACATATCACCATCTAATTAACATCAGGGAAAGGGAAAGAGAACTTCGGCCATCATCATCGAGGGGATCCAACAGAGTTGGGGTGGATGATATGGTGTGGAAAAATATTTGGACATGTCATGCTGCACCAAAAATTAAAAATATGATGTGGAGAGCTTGTGCTAGAGCATTACTTGCTGCGGAAGAAATTTCTAAGAGGATAGATCAGTTTGATCCTTGTTGTAGTAGATGCGGAAAGGTGGAATCGATTGATCATGTTCTTCTAGACTGTGATTTTGCCCGTCGTGTATGGTTTGCTTCTCCCCTGTTGTTCTCTCCTCCAGCTAATCCTTCGATATGTGAGGCGATTAAGTGCTGGAAGATGATTCTTCCTCCTGAGAAGCAGCGATACAAGGAGTTGTCGACGCTGATCGTATACGTTTGTTGGAGGATTTGGAAAGCTAGGAACGACCTGATTTTCAATGGCTGTGATTGGTCACCGGAGCAGGTTGCCGGAAAGGCAGTCAATGAAGCAGAGGAATTTTCGAGAGCTTTCAAGAAATCCTCTCGGTTGGAGATCGTAGATCAGGTCGAGGAGCGTACGTTGCGTGGGATTTTCTGGGCTTGCCCTCCTGTGGGCTTCCTGAAGATAAATGTTGATGCAGCGTCATGTAGAGATGGTTGCGGCCTTGGAGTTATTTGCAGGGATTTTATGGGCCAGCCCATTATAGGGATGGTTATTCCAGCCCAGTTTGAATCGGTTCTGGAAGGTGAGCTTATGGCCCTACGAGAGGGCATTTTGCTTGCTATAGAGGAGGGGTATTGCAAGGTCCTGGTGGAATCAGATTCGGCAACAGCTATCAAATTGGTGACCAAGATGGAACTGATTCCAGTGGACCTGCAAAACCTAGTCTGGGATGTGGTGACTCTTGCTTCTCGGCTTCAAAATGTGTCCTTTCTTCATGTTCTAAGGGAGTGTAATGCAGTAGCTGACTCTCTCGCTTGTAAGGCTGTGTCTGTTGCGTGCCGGACTCTTTGGCCTATTTTGGATCCTTGGCTTCTTGATCTTTGTAATCTTGATGTCTTGCGTGGGTCACGCGTTAATATATAGGCCCTTTTCTACCAAAAAAAAAACCATGAATCAACCTTCATATATGAAAAGAATATTAGGATATATGCATTGATATTTTCTTTTCTAAGAACACGTATCTATGACATAAAGAATATTATGTGCTCTTCTTTATTCTTACGTATAAGTATATTTGATTTCTAGATCATGGAACTAAGATAACTTAAAACTTAAAAGACATGATTTAGTATATTACATCGACTTTAGAGTGTCACATCTCAGTCAAGTAGATAATAACCACGTGATTCATATAAATGCTCTAACATCCAAACCAAAGCACCATAATGCTTAGAAGTAGAAACCTAAACACCAACTCTATAATATGAGTGTGAATGTCAAAGTGATTTAAGAGATATAAATGGTCATGAGAGACTTCCCACCTTCTAGAGTTTGGAATAAAGGAAACACGTTTATCAAAAGAAGAAATAAAGAATAAATGAAACACCAAATATATATACATCTGTCCTCAGCTCTACTTGGAATAACCTTGAAATGAATATTCTCCAGTTGAGTTCAAAGCATTCCATAATACAATACAATATTATTCAATACATAATTACATTGGATCTATTCGATATGATACATATTGATACCATTTCTTTATTTCTTTTCTCTAAAGACAGGTATTAAATGATACTAAAATATATTAACTATTATCATATAATACTTATAAGATGATATGTTCTTTAAAGTCACTTGACCAATATACCACACCAGATCATAATACCTTAAAGCTAAAACTCTACGACGAAGTCACATTTATTCTCTCTTCATTCCCACCTCTTGGGTCTTCAAAGTCTAACCTGATTGCTTACCCAAGAAACAAAAACAAGTCTAACCTGATTAAATCTTTCCTTCTACAGATTTGATAATAAATGGAGGGAATCAACCTCCAGGAATACATTACAGTTAGCTGTACACTGTTCTTACCAAAAAAAAAAAACAAAAAACTGTACACTCCGTGATTCCAACGTTACTCAGTTCCAGACTTCCAGTTCCCCAAAAAGGTGACAAATTTCTTCATTTTTCATTTCTTTTCACTTCTACTATTTATTATTACTATTTAGTTAACCTTTTTCAATCTCATTACTTGAGTCCATTGGTTCTCTAGGGACAAGATTCTGTATTCTTGTGTTCTGTGTTCCGGTCCTTTCAGTTTAAAACTTGACATCGGACCAAATGAAAAACTGTGGGGGATTGTCGATTCGACCTATGGTGTTTTTATTTTATTTTATAAAATTATGTGCAAATAATATTTGTAATCTGAATTTCAGTACTTGATTTTGAAGGTTGATGTACATTGATATAATCTGATAGGTGATTTTAATGATCTGTTTTGTGACACTTGTGATGGAAATAGATGGCTTGCATGGGTCGACATGTTTATCAAATAAAAAATCTATAGTTAATTATTTTATATTCTTTTATGGAGTCATTGTAAAATTTAAGTTTTCGCTTAGTTTTTTGTTAGAATTCTTTTAACGCAGTTTCAACAATTTACGTGTCAGATTTTTATTATAATCTTCTTTTTACATAGTGAAAGCTTTTCTTTGTTCATAGACATATTATATCGTTTTGGTGTGTGAACCACGCTAAGTTTTTGTGTTGTTTCGGTTTATTGTCATGTTTGTTGTAATTTCTTGATGTTCATTTTAACAATAAATCTAGTTTTAGTTGAAATCTATCTTGATTAGTCTCTATCATTTTAAATTGGGTAAATTCAGCCTTTTGTTTTCAAACAAATATTCATATCAGATCACTAGAGTGGGACTAGGCAAGAATGAATATTTGTCTCTATAAATGTTAAAAACCATAAAGAAAAACAATCGTAAAAATATAATGGTCTTAATGTGTCTATTGGGACTTGATTTAGTACAGTGGTGCAAGTTTGGCCCTAGTAGCCCTGATCCGCCTTGAACTTGAACAAAGCTTGGGTTTAAGATTTTGGCCCTAAGAGTCGGTCAGGGCCAAAATATTCTTGGGCAGGCTTGAGATGACTGTTTGGCCCATTTTGGCCTTTATTTTGTCCCTGGATTTTGCCTTTATTTTGACCATGGTTTCGTCCCTATCCTGACCCTGATTTTGGCATATAATATATTATGTAGAAACTCTCTTTTGCACTCCACTAAGATTTTTCTTTAATGCCATATATATTGATTAGACATATTTAAGATTAGGAAAATAAAGTTTACCAAAAAAATATTAGAATAATGAAAAACTTAAGAACTTTAAAAATTAATATCAAATTGTATTTATTAGTCACTTGCTATATAATAAAATTTATAATAGATGAATATTTTTATATATTAGATGGTTCAAATTGAACAATATATTAGATTTAAATTTTTTTTAAAAAGTTAGATTATACATATCAATTATATATAATTCAAATTTGATCAAGAATAAGTACATAGAAAAGGTCACGGCCAATCAGCCAATCAGGGGCAAGGTCAGGTTAGGGCCAGTTAGCCAATCAAGGACAAATATATATATATATATATATATATATATATATATATATATATATATATATATATATATATATATATATATATATATATATATATATATATATATATGTGCTAATTGTCCCTGATTGAGCCAGGTCGAAATGGGTTAGCCATGTCCCTGATTGGCCATATCCCTAATTGGCCCTGGGTTGGCTTGGCTTTGTAGGGCTTAGGATCATGGACAAGAATTCATGACCCTGAATTAGGGTCAGGGTGAGAAATGGGCATAGTTAAAAACATATACGGCTGAGATTGAGATTGGAAAAGCCCGGCCCTATTGAAGCCCTAATTTAGTATAGATCATCAAATTTAAATTATATCAGATTTTTCTGTCATAGGCAAGGTGCGAATTTCACCCTTCGGAGAAATTGGCGAAACAATGAAATTTTGGACCCCATTTCGGGGGGTATTTTACGTCATTTTAAGCCCAAATTTGGTATTTGCCTAATTTGATGCCAATAAACATACTAGGATTGTTAGTTTGGCATAAAACATCACCTAAATTAGTGTTCTTGATCGGCACATACTCGACTGCATACAAAAATAACTATAACTCCCAGACCTGTGTGAAATACAGCTTCATCATCACAAACTAGGGGTGTCAAAACCTAACTCGAACCGTTAAAACCGGACCGAACCGGCCCGCTATAGCCCGAACCGGCCCGAACTGAAGCTTAATGGGCTGTATTTGGGCTGAAGAATCTCAGCCCGTAATGGTTCGGGCTGGGCCGGGCCAGCCCGTGTGTGGCCCGCTAGACCGAACTGTTTGGCCTGAAACCAGCCCAAACCCAAACCAACCCATTAAACCCGCTATAAAGAAATAAAATAGCTTAAATTTAAATGTAAAAGATAAGAAAACCCCAAATATCCATTTGTTTTCCTTAATTATTTTGCTTTGGAATATGCAAACAACAAGCTTGTCAAAGCTTTCGCCATTTGGAAGATGGGCTTAGTAAATATTTAGTAAGTGTATTATCATTTGAAAATCTTTTTATGTTTTATTTTGATCCATTTTTACAAGTGTCAAGAAGGGGGAGGAAAATAAGCAGAGACAACACATTAAAATTCATCAAAATGCTAGCTTTCTTTTGTATAATAGTTCTATAATAGTTCTATAATAGTTCTATAAGTTTTATTTCTTTGTAAAAAAAAGATTTTTGGTTTTAAATATCCAACACAAAAGACTTGGAGATAACTTAATATTTATATGTATTCAAATACTTTTGATAAATTTCACATATCAACAAGGTACTCAAAACACACTGTTAGTAAAACCGAACCCAAACCGTTAATAAACCCAATTCTAAACCGTTAGCCCAAACCGTTAGTTAGCCCGAACCCAAACCGCACCGGCCTGAAACCTTTATTTTCTTAATGGGCTGTGTTTGGGCTGAGTGTTTTTCAGCCCGAAACCGGCCCAACCCGAACTGTTGACACCCCTATCACAAACAATGTTATAACCATCAAGAATTGTTGAGTATGGCTCATGTTTCACATTCTATTGCCGACAATCATTGGGCCCGCTCTAATCTTAATAAGAATGAAGCAATATTAATGTTGAACATAGCCTCACATTAAGGTGAACTTGGGTAAAATCTATATCTTTTCTTCCTATTTTTATTCGATTGCGTGCATTGATCGCTCTAATCTAATAAGAATGAAGCAAGATCTACCAGCATATGTTGAAGATTACAGGAAAATATGACAAGAATGCAAAAAATATGAGAGAAAAGCTCTAGAGAAAGAGAGAAAATACATAAAAATAGAGTTGATAGTTCGCCTAAAATTCTATTTTATCAGCGAAATTATCAATAATTTGGCGATATTTCACAAAAAAATAGCCGAATGGTTATCGCAAAATTTTGACAAAATATCGCCGATCTTTTGAATTTTTCGTTTTCAATGCCGATAAAGTTTTAGTATTCAGCTAAATGAGTAATTTTTGGCCAATTTCGCCCCAAAATTCGCTGAAATGACCTTCTATGGTAATAGGTTAAAAGGTTTTAATTTAACATTTCAATGGGGGGAGCTTTGTAGATGCTAGATTGCTTGGATTATACTTGAAGGTGGTGAAACCAAGTAAATCACTGAATGTGTTTTGGGTAATAACCGCAACAAGCAGAGAGGATAAATCTGAATGTTGATGGAAGTTCTTCGGCAATCTGGGATTGCATGGGGAGATGTATTTCGTAATTCATTTGCAACAACATTGAAGGTGTTTTCTGTTTAGTGGGTTATGATCGCTTTTTAAGCTAAGTTTAATGCATTGGTGCATAGGGTCTTGAATGAGCTAAGGAGATGGTTGTTAAGAAATAATGGGTCAAGTGTGATTCTGTAGCCGTGGTAGATTTGATTCCCAAAACATTCCTTTCCTTAGTCTCTACAATCAAGATGGTGGGAGTTACATTAATCATAGACCTGTAAACGGATCGGTTCAGCCCGGATACACTAGTATCCAAATCCGATAGAAATTTAGAGAAGGCATTCGAACTCGAATCCGGAACTTTATTAGATATTCGATAATAATCCGATCCGATAAACTATTCGATTATTAATTGGTGATTGTCATTTTTTTATTTGTTATTTCCAATTTCTAATTTTTGATTACTGATTACCGGTTTTCAAATCCAATTATTAACCTATTTTTTAGAGAAAAGTATTTAATACTTTACTCTAGCCGGATAATTTCGGATTTCCGATTACCGGTTACCGAATCCGATTATCATCTATTTTCAGAGGAAAAAATGTTAAATACTTTACTCTATCCGGATAAATTTCTATCCAGATATTATCCGATCCGATAATTAATTATCTGAATCCGAATCCGGTTGCTTAGTGGATGGATACGGATATTTTATGGTAAGAAAAATTCTGGGTACAGACACGCTTAAACAAATACGAATGCAAGAATTTGAATTTGAACTATGAGTAGAACCTTCCCGAGACTCAACACTAGGAATGGCTTCTACTTCGGCCTCTACCTCGGCCTCTACCTCATTTTCTACTTCATCATGCACGGGAGGTGCAGTCGGGACCTGAATCTCCCTTTTTTCCTTATCCTTACGGAACATCTCCTGGATTTCAATAAGGAGCCGAGGATCATCGTCCTAAGTGGAACTGCTGCAGGACTTAGATTTCTCCTCATCAGAAGATTGTTCGTGGAATTCTTTCAGACGATCCCCGGTCAGGTTATACTTTTTGGTCTGATCACTATCACCCTCACTAGTATAACCTTCAGCCCGACGACGTCTTTCACGGTAGATGGGAACAGGGAACTTTATTCGATACCTAAACCCTCTCAAGCTCACTTTTGGCCTCTTCAGGGCCTTATATTTCCTTGGGGCCATAAGAAAAAAGAAACTTACTGCTTAAGGACGAGGAAGGCTTGAGAAACTTCGGAAGTCAGTCGGGAGCGTTTCTTAGTCGAGAGCAAAGAAAACAGTAGAAAGAAAATGAAAGGGAAGGTCCCTATTTATATTGCCGGAAGAGGCGTTACACCCTTCAATCAAACGGTTACGACCCTTGATGATCAATGGTTACAAAGTGGAAACGGTTCGCCCCCCTGAAGCTCTCATTATGAGCCTACACCTAGCCGTCTGACGTGTTGCCCCTAGGTTGGGCGAGGTCCTTGAGGATAGCCATTACGGAAAATGGCTGGTCACTTTATTGCAGACATTTAATGCATCCATTAAAGGATACTCCTGGAATTTCCCGAGGAAAGCAAATAGAGCTTGAGAAGGATCTTCCCATAAACTGGGATAAGCAACGAGTATCAATTAAGAACTACATATTCCCGGGTTATGCAGAGTGGTGCTCGGGGTCTGGCACAGTTTGCTCCAACCTCCTAGCTATCCCGAACATTGCAAGCAATGATCGGGATAGGGGGCTTATGATATGGAAAGATGAGCACCAAACGGGTATAACCCGAATTCTGTATATTATCAGATTGATCGGGTTTTACCCGGTCTTGTGAATTGACCTGAGTAGGTCATTTCACCAATCCTTGTATCAGCAGGCTACACCCGAATGGGGCTCCACACCCAATCGGGATATGACCGACCCTGTTGGTTAATGCGTACATCACGCTACACAAATAAGGCAGACACTCTTTATCGAGAAAGTCAACTCAAACGGCTACTTCGCTGGAACCAATAACGGAAGGGCATAATCCTAAGGGATTCGACGGTTCTGTCGGGCCAGAATTACCAAATACGCGTAAGGTAAGTTAATCACTATAAGAAAGGGGACGCATCTCCTAGGTAGGCAATCAAAGACACTGAGTCTATTCTTGTGTAGCTTTTGCATGAGACCTCTCGCTCTTCGTTATCTGACTTCATCATCGGAGGCGGCTGCCCGGCACACAAGCCGGACCGCATCTAACCTTTTTTGCAGGACTCATCGTCCCGGATACGAGAGGAGGCTCAGTCGGATCCAGAAGCATAATTGATCCGCATCACTAACAAGTAGAGGATAAGGGCTTAAAGTAGAAATCCTATATATCCTCGTGGAGAGTGAATTATGCTTCTTTTACATCTTTTCGTCACATATAAAGAGGCCCACCTCTAGTTCACCTTGTTAATGATGAAAGATGAGCTCCCTTCTAAATATGTGATTAAAGAATATTAAAAAAAAAAAAAAATGGCACCAGATTCTCTGCACCAATGCAACCCCCATTAGGTGAGTTAGTGACAAAGGGTAGACAGCAACCAATAAATACAAACTCCAGTTGAAAAGATCTTCAAAAATAACGGCTGGTACTAGGTGGATCTAGCTCCCTCCTCAAGTAGTGCTCCACTATGGTTGAGTTGGATTGGGTTTTCTTAATTACTAAATTGACCTTGAATACAAGGTGATTCTAAGCTTGTGAGGGTTTTAATGGAGTAAACTAATTCAAATATTGAACTCTATTCTTATTAAGGATAATAATGGTTTTTTGCCCTCAAAAAATAAGATTGAACCACCTCATCCAACCCTAGCAGAATCTAGGGATGCTCTAGTCCCCATCACTCTTCCATGTGTGAAGGACTCTGCTAGAAGCATATCTAAAGTCCTGGCTGAATTAACCTCTTCAAATTATCATTAACTCCCCAAGAATTTGACTTCATCCCAAACACCTCAAGGTCTGTAGAATGTTACATCATCTCAACAACTAGACCAGACTTAGAGTTGCACTTAAACACATAGGAAACCAAATCTATGTAAAGCCTCAATACCAACCCTGTGTAAATCAAACTTTAGAACAAGAGTCCTAGACTACTATTGAACAAGGACTCCTGTATCTATATATATGTAAGTTGTAATACAGTTTAACTCAAGGAAGCAAATCACATTCTCGTGGACGTAGGTTGCAGAGATTAATTGAACCACATAAAACTGAGTCTCTCTCTCTCTCTCTCTCTCTCTCTCTCTCTCTCTCTCTCTCTCTCTCTCTCTCTCTCTCTCTCACTCTCTCTCTCTCTCTCCATCACTCAAAAATGTCTCTCTATCCCTAATTCATGGAATCTAATATGGCATCAAAGCTCAAGGTTCATACCCAGTCGTTTTCCTCCCTCAATGGCTTCCTCTCAACCAAGACTAATGAGACCAATACTTGTTATGAAGATCACAGATTGTTTCTCTTTTGAAGACATACAAACCATTTGAGATTGTTGATGGCTCTTCTCTTTGCCCACCCGTTGTCATTTCCGATAAAAATGACACCACGATCCTTCGACCAAATCCCGACTATCAAAAGTGGAATCGTCAAGATCAACTATTGATGTGCTAGATCAATTTGGAATTCGTTTTTTGGAGCTTTGGAGAGTGTAGAGGACAAATTTGGAGAGGAGGAACTGCTTTAAGACGAATTTTAGAGTTGCTGGAGTTTCTACTTCTTCAACCTTGGAGTGATGTTTCCTTTAACCATTTATTCTTCTTCTTCTTTTTCTTCTATAATGTTTTTAGTTCTTTTGCTAGGGTTAGATGGATCCTTACATGAGATAATTATTGATTTTATTCCCATTTCATATAATTCAATTCTCCCTCTTGTTTTCTTCATTTTTGTTCTTAATGTTTGAATGCTTGATCAACCTTCATGAATCTCGTGGTGTGTTTTTGATCATGTAAAAGTAAGAAATGTATGCTAGACCTATGACTGAAGAATGATAAATTACATCTTAAGTGTAACAGGTTATGTGGTTTGTTCGACTTTGTTTGTGAGCTTCTTGAGTTTAATGTGATGTATTAAATTGATCCTCTAAGTATAACTGGCAGGGGGGGTTTAATGTGTTAGGGATCCTCAGGCATAACAGATTAGGTAATCTAACTTAGGGAATCTTGTCGACAAAAGTGGAGATTAAATTGGTTATATGAGGAATGTGGGGAATAGATCAATAATCTATATCATGTTTGGTGAAATCAAATCCCTAGTAATTTCAGTCATTGAGTTTTGTACTCGCAAGTGCACGAGGTTGCTCATGTAATAAAGAGATAAGAGGGATATCGTTCACATGCGAATCGAAAAGAGTAAAAATTACGTACTAGCTTTAAGAACACCTATAATTATCTAGCTAAACAAATTATGAAGGATTAACTAAATTATTGATTAAATTAACAAAACATGAAAGGAATAACTAAAATGCTAACACAAATCAAACTTAATAGATGAAATTACTAGGGATTCAATTTCACCTATAATTATCTAGCTAAACGAATTATGAAGGATTAATTTAACTATTGATTAAATTAACAAAACATGGACGAAATAGCTAAATTGCTAACACAAATCAAACTTAATGGATGAAATTACTAGGGATTCGATTTCACCAAATATGATATAGATTATTGATTCATTCTCCGCTTTATCATGCATATAACCAATTTAATCTCCACTATTGTCAACGAGATTCCCTAAGTGAGATTACCTCATTAGTTACGCCTAAGTATCCCTAAAATATTAAACCTCCCTATCAGTTATGCTTAGAGGATCAATTTAATACATCGCATTAAACACAAGAAACTCATAAACAAGTCGAACAAACCATCTAACTTGTTACGCTTTAGATGTAATTTGTCATTCTTCAATCCTAGGTCTAGCATGCATTCCTCATTGTTACATGACCGAAAACACACCATGAGATTCATGAAGGTTGATCAAGCATTTAGACATTAAGAACAAAACTGAAAAAAAAAACAAGAGGGAGAATTGGACTATATGAAAGGGGAATAAAATCAATAACTATCTCATGTAAGGATCCATTTAACCCTAGCAAAAGAAACTTAGAACATTATATGAGAAGAAGAAGAAGAAATAGTTAAAGGAAACATCACTCTAGGGTTGAAGAAGAGACTCTAGTTGCCCCAAAATTTGTCCCAAAGCAACTTCTCCCGTCCAATTTATCCTTTGCAGTCCTCCAGAGCCAAAAACATTTTATATTGCTGGAGTATGCTCCCCTTGTATAGAGTAATTTCCTAGATTACATGGGATTGATTTCTGCAATAGTTTGAAACAAACTCTGAGTTCCTAATCTAACTCAACTAAGAAATTTGTTTGTCTAGGTGGCATATAGATTGCATCAATTTTGAGAGCTCAAATGCACAATCCCACTATTGGATTTTAATATCAAGAAGTTGCAAAGCTCCTATCCAAAAATCAGCTTGATTGGATGCGGAATGACCATCTGATGAAGGACTCAGTTGAAACTGGACATAGCACACCCAAAAACAGGATTCTTCCTTTTTCCTTCTCTGAATAGGGTTTTTTTTTTTTTCTTCTTTTTTCCCCCCTCTTTCTCCCTTCTTTGATCAACCTTCAAACTCCACTAATTGTTCCAAGCATTCCTTGTTGTTGAATGAATCCAAGTACTAAGTTGATTCACTACAAACATAGATAAATTTGAATCAGTATTTATCAGGATAAATAAATTACCAAAATTAGTTAAATTTGGGGAGAGTGCATCCTATGCTCATTTGCATGCGATATTAGGGTAAAATGATACAAAACAAGTGTAAATACATGAAAACGTATCCAATTAATTACTCAAAAATAAACTTATCAAAGATCTCAAATTGTTGATGGCTCTTCTCTTTGCCCACCAGCTGCCATTCTCGGTAAAGATGACACTGCGATCCTTCGACCAAATCTTGACTATCAAAAGTGGAATCGTCTGGATCAAATATTGATGTGCTAGATCATTGCTTCCCTTACTGAGCTAGTTAATGCGCAGGTGGTTGGTTGCTCCACCTCTCGAGAAGTCTAGTCCAAGCTTTAGCAGATCTACTCAACTTGCTCTTCCCGCTTGCATAATAAAACTTCACCTTCAAATCCAAAATATTTGAAGAGGTGATAGTAGCATTCATGATTACTTTCTTCACATAAAAAATATATATGATCAATTGGCCATTGTGGGATGTCTTAAATGGCTTGGGAGTTGAATACTCTCCTTTTGTGACTACCATTACCACTCACAATTCTCCCATCTCCTATGATGAATTACGAGGTATGTTATTAACTCAAGAAATTCGGTTAAGAGATGAACTAACCACTATTGACTCTTCTTCTCCTATGGCAAACATGGTCACTAGCCTACCCACTCCCATTAGGCCTCCACTTCAGCCCTACAGGAAATGTTTTTCTTCAAGAGGCAAATCTGGTCATGGTCATTTTTCTCCTCATCGTGGCTCTCATACATATCAGCCACCTCATCAAACTAGCAACCATCTTATCTATTAGATTTGTGATCGTCTTGGACACAAAGTGAAGGACTGTTATTAGCATTTCAATTATGCCATTCAAGGTACCTTTAATGCAACTCCATCTATGAATATTTCTGAACTTCAGTGCTTCTCTTCCAGATGAAAATCAATACTCTAACTCTGGCGCTACACATCACATCACCAATGCTCTTGAGAATCTCCATATTTCTCAACCCTACCATGGTTCAAATCTGGTTCAAGTTGGTAATGGTGTTGGTATTCCTATTAGTAATATTGGTAACATGAATATTAATACATCTTCTTCTCTAGTCTATTTGAATTTTGTTCTTCATGTGCCCTCTAATTACAAGAATTTATTATCAGCCTCCCAATTCACTGAGGATAACAATGCGCTATTTGAATTTCATCCTAATATTCTATTATGTAAAGGATTGTATGATGGGGAGATGTCTTCTTTAGGGTGGCGTTAAGGATGGAGTGTACCAAATTCAATTGGGCTCCAATCACTTTCTCAAAGCATTGGTTGGAAAAAAAAGACATCTTTTTCGAATTGGCATTCACAATTGGGGCATCTTGTCTCCAACGTTGTTAAAAATTTAATTTCTAATTTGCGTTACTAGTTAGTTCAGATGATTTTGTTTATATTTGTGATGCTTGTTAGAAAGGGAAAAGCCACAAACTCCCATTTCGCTCATCAAAATCAGTTTCTGATGGACCCTATGATGTTTAGGGCCCCTCTCCTATGGAGTCTCTTAAAGGGTTTCGATATTATGTGACTTTTGTAGATGATTTCAGCAAATTTATTTTATCCTATGATTTTTAAATATGAGGTTGTTGATATTTTTAAGAGATTTAAATTGCTTGTTGAGAATCTCTTTTCTAGAAGAATCAAACGTTTTCATAGTGACTGGGGAGGCAAATATAGAAATGTTTCTACTTTCCTTATAGAACATGGTATTGAACACAAGCTTTTTTGTCCTCACACTCATGAGCAGAATGGGGCTGTTAAGCGCCTTCATTGGCACATTGTAGAATCTGGATTGACTTTATTAGCACATGCTTCTTACCTTAGCTAGAAAATTTTAGATGCAAGCCTTTGAAACTGCAGTTTTTCTAATTAATATTTTGCCTACTCCAATGTTGATAAATTCCTCTCCATATTTCAAGTTGTTTAAACTTAAGCCTAATTATGACTCTTTAAGGATTTTTTTATTGTGCATGCTATCCATGTTTGAGACCGTATAACAAACATAAGCTAGAATTTCTGTCTACAATACATGATTCTTGGGATACAGTTCTCGCCATAGATGATACAAGTATTCTAATCCTATTACTGGAAAAATCCTTAATTCTCGCCATGTTGTGTTTGATGAAAAACAATTTCCTTTCCTTTCCAATGAGGTAACTCTGACCCCTACCCCACATCTTCCCTCCATTTTAGGGCCTCCACCTTTAGTGGGAAACCCTACCCCCATTCCCTCAATTTTATGAGCCCCACCTCAGCTGAACTCTCCTAAAGAATCCTTCACCCCTACTTCTCCCAATAGGTCCCACACCTCCTCCCCTGTGGCCTCATCTCCTAGTTCCCACATTTATAGGGTTTCCCCCACCCCTTGGTTGAATCCTCTCCCTCCTCTCCTCCCTTTGGCTGAATCTCTCTCTCTTGTTCATCTAGTTGTTGACCTCCCCTATGACTCCTAAGCTACTATACCATCCATCACTTCCCAACCTTCACAAAACACTCATCCCATAAGCACTAGATCAAAACCAAAACCTAGGGCTCTTCTCACCCAAGTGATCACACACACATTGAACCTACTTCCTTTACTATTGCCAACAAATACCTTCACTGGCGGAAGGCTATGGATGAGGAATTCACTACACTTTTGAAGAATGGTACTTGGTCTCTTGTTCCTCCTCCTTCTTCTCATAATATCAATGGATGTAAATGGGTTTTTCGAATTAAGCAAAAGGCAGATGATTCTATTAAAAGATACAAAGCCCGCATAGTGGCTAAGGGTTTTAATCAACAAGAAGGCCTTGAGTATAATTTAACCTTTATCTCAGTGGTCAAACCAACTACCCTTCAGGTGGTCTACTCTTTCGTTTCACTGGCCTATTTGCCAACTGGATGTTCAAAGTGCCTTTCTTCACCGGTTCTTGCATGAAATTGTATATATGAAGCAACCCCCTAGCGTCACTGACTCCCTTCATCCTAACTATGTTTGAAAACATCGCTAGTCTCTTTATGTTTTAAAATAGGCTCCTCGTGCTTGGATCAACCGGCTTAGCTCCTTTCTTGTTGAATATGGGTTTATTGGCTATAAAACTGACACATCTTTATTTATTTTTTGGATCTGTTGGCACAGTGTTTATTTCGGTATATGTTGATGATATTATTCTAACTGGCAGTTCTGACGCTTTATTGGCCTATTTTCGCAGTGATCTTGGCTCTGTTTTAACCCTAAAGGACTTAGTCTCTCTTCATTATTTTTTGGCAAGTCTGTCACTAGATCTCATGATGGCCTTCATCTCTCTCAAAATCAATATATTCATGGTCTTCTTAAGAGGGCAAATATGTCTGATTTCAAGGGTTTCTCTACTCTAGCCACCACCACTAACAAGCTTAGTAAGTTCATAAGGGAATTAATGACGGATCCTATTCTATATTGGAGCATCGTTGGTGCTCTTCAATATGCAACTATGACTCGTTCTGATATTTAATTTATAGTCAATAAGGTTTGTCAGTTCATGCACTCTCCTACTGTTGATCATTGGTCAGTCATCAAGCATATCTTACACTACTTAAAAGAACTTCCTCTATTGGGATTTTTATTCATTGCCATCTCCAAATTCTTTATCGTCTTTTTTTTATGCGGATTGAGCCGATTGCCCTGATAATCGAAAATCTACCAGTGGCTACGCTATCTTTTTAGGCTACAATCTTATCTCTTAGAGTTCTAAGAAGCAACAAACTATGGCTCACTCTAGTATTGAGGTTAATATCGTGCCTTAGCTAATGGGGATACTAAACCACTTGGCTACAATCTTTGTTAAAAGAATTAATGGTTTATCTGTCTTTTGCTCCTATTCTTTGGTGTGATAATGTGGGAGCCACATATCTTACAACCAATTCTGTCTTCCACACAAGTACTAAACACGTGGAGATTGATTTTCATTTTGTTTGAGATAAGGTTTTCAGGGGTGATCTCTAAGTTTGGTATCTATCTACTAAGGATCGACTTGCAGATATCTTCACAAAGCCTCTGTTGCATCAACGGTTCAGTACTCTTTTGTTCAACTTCAAGGTCTCATCTACGCCCTTGATTTTGAGGGGCCATGTTAAGGATAATAATGGTTTTTTGCCCTCAAAAACTAAGATCAAACCATCTCATCCAACCCTAGCCAAATCTAAGGTTGCTCTAGCCGCCATCACTCCTCCATGCATGAAGGACTCTACTAGAAGCACATCTAAAGTCCTGGTTAAATTGACCTCTTAAGGTTATCGTTATCTCTCCAAGGATTTGACTTCATCTCAAACACCTCAAGGTTTGTAGAAGGTTACATCATCTCAACAACTGGACTAGACTCAGAGTTGCACTCAAACACAAAAGAAACCGAATTTATGTAGAACCCTAATACCAAACCCATGTAAATCAAACTCTAGAACAAGAGTCCTAGACTATTGTTGAACAGTGACTCTTGCATCTAATGACTTGTGTGTGTGTATATATATATTATATATATATATAAAATTATATATATATATATATTATATATATATATATATATATATATATATATATATATATATATGTAAGTTGTAATACAATAAAACTCAAGAAAGCAAATCACATTCCCGTGGACATGCTGGGTTGTAGAGATCAACCGAACCACGTAAAACTGAGTCTCTCTCTCACACAAAAACGTCTCTCTTTAACCCTAATTCATGACAGGCATCTAATAATTCTTAACCTTCATCCAATCTTGCAAATCCTAATAATCTTGAACTTAACTTTAATCTTTTACCACCAAAAAAAGAAAATTCTTAATTTTAATCACAAAAAAAGAATTAAATAATTCATAGTTTTGAATCATTGCTTCATAGTTATCAAAATTATCTTATATGGTGGTAGCATTGATCAAGATGACCCCAATACCAAGTTGGACATTCAATCCTTACTTGATCCTGATTCTAGTCTAGGTATATTACCTTAACTTTTAGACAATTGCAAACCCTATTCTACAACTAATAAGGTCAAACCTGCAGCCCTACTATATTGTTTGCACCAACAATTAAAAGCACATGGTGGTTCAATTCCTTTTAGGGTTAATTTCGTCTAGAAATCTACGCTAATCTTGACCATTTTCAATATGAATATGAGAACAAACCCACAGAGGTTGCTCAGTTGAGAAATAACCAATACCTCAAAAAGAAGTAAACAGTCCAACTCACTTTGGACTAAACTATCCAAAGAAAACAAAAGAAAACACACACAAACACACACACACACACACACACACACACACACACACACATATATATATGCTCTTCTTCAATCTCTCTCCAAACTCTCAATGAAGTTATGAAGTTATGAAGTAACCATGAATCAACCTTCATATATGAAAAGAATATTAGGATATATGCATTGATATTTTCTTTTCTAAGAACACGTATCTATGACATAAAGAATATTATGTGCTCTTCTTTATTCTTACGTATAAGTATATTTGATTTCTTGATCATGGAACTTAAGATAACTTAAAACTTAAAAGACATGATATAATATATTATATCAACTTTATAGTGTCACATGTCAGTCAAGTAGATAATAACCACGTGATTCATATTAATGCTCTAACATCCAAACCTAAACACCAACTCTATAATATGAATGTGAATCTCAAAGTGATTTTAAGAGATATAAATGGTCATGAGAGGCTTCCCACCTTCTAGAGTTTGGAATAAAGGAAACATTTTATCAAAAGAAGAAATAAAAAATAAATGGAACACCAAATATATATGTATACATCTGTCCTCAGCTCTACTTGGAATAACCTTGAAATGAATATTCTCCAATTGAGTTCAAAGCATTCCATGATACAATATGATATTATTCAATACATATTTACATTGGATATATTCGATATGATACATATTGATACCATTTCTTTATTTCTTTTCTCTTAAGACAGGTATTAAATTATACTAAAATATATTAATTATTATCATATAATACTTATAAGATGATATGTTCTTAAAGTCACTTGACCAATACAATACCAGATCATAATACCTTAAAAGCTAAAACTCTACGACGAAGTCACATTTATTCTCTCTTCATTCCCACCTCTTGGGTCTTCAAAGTCTAACCTGATTGCTTACCCAAGAAACAAAAACAAGTCTAACCTGATTAAATCTTTCCTTCTGCAGATTTGTGGATAATAAATGGAGGGAATCAACCTCCAGGGATACATTACAGTAAGCTGTACACTGTTCTTACCAAAAAAAAAAAACAAAAAACTGTACACTCCGTGATTCCAACGTTACTCAGTTCCAGACTTCCAGTTCCTCAAAAAGGTGACAAATTTCTTCATTTTTCATTTCTTTTCACTTCTACTATTTATTATTGCTATTTAGTTAACCTTTTTCAATCTCATTACTTGAGCCCATCGGTTCTCTAGGGACAAGATTCTGTATTCTTGTGTTCTGTGTTCCGGTCCTTTCAGTTTTAAAACTTGACATCGGACCAAATGAAAAACCGTGTGGGGGATTGTCGATTCGACCTATGGTGTTTTTATTTTATTTTATAAAATTATGTGCAAATAATATTTGTAATCCGAATTTCAGTACTTGATTTTGAAGGTTGATGTACATTGATATAATCTGATAGGTGATTTTAATGATCTGTTTTGTGACACTTGTGATGGAAATAGATGGCTTGCATGGGTTGACATGTTTATCAAATAAAAAATCTATAGTTAATTATTTTATATTCTTTTATGGAGTCATTGTAAAATTTAAGCTTTTCGCTTAGTTTTTTTTGTTAGAATTCTTTTAACGCAGTTTCAACAATTTACGTGTCAGATTTTTATTATAATCTTTTTTTTACATAGTGAAAGTTTTTCTTTGTTCATAGACATAATATATCGTTTTGGCGTGTGAAGCACGTTATGTTTTTGTATTGTTTTAGTTTATTGTCATTGTTTTTGTATTGTTTTAGTTTATTGTCATGTTTGTTGTAATTTCTTGATATTCATTTTAACAATAAATCTACTTTTAGTTGAAATCTATCTTGATTAGTCTCTATCATTTTAAATTGGGCATATTCAGCCTTTTGTTTTCAAACAAATATTCATATCAGTTCACTAGAGTGGGAGTGGGCAAGAATGAATATTTGTCTCTATAAATGTTAAGAACCATAAAAGAAAGACAATGGTTAAAATATAATGGTCTTAATGTGTCTATTGGGACTTGATTTAGTATAGGGGTGCAAGTTAGCCCTGGTAGCCTTAATCCGCCTTGAGCCTGAACAAGGCTTGGGCTTAAGATTTTGGCCCTAAGGGCCAGTCAGGGCCAAAATATTCTTGGGTAGGCCTGAGATGACTGTTTGCCCCATTTTGGCCCTTATTTTGTCCCTGGATTTTGCCCTCATTTTGACCATGGTTTCGTCCCTATCCTGACCTGATTTTGGTATATAATATATTATGTAGAAACTCTTTTTTGCACCCCACTAAGATTTTTCTTTAATGCCATATATATTGATTAGACAAATTTTAAGATTAGGAAAATAAAGTTTATCAAAAAAAAAAAAAAATTAGAATAATGAAAAAGTTAAGAACCTTAAAAATTAATATCAAATTGTATTTATTAGTCACTTGCTATATAATAAAATTTATAATAGATGAATATTTTTATATATTAGACGGTTCAAATTGAATAATATATTAGATTTAAATTTAAAAAAAGTTAGATTATGCATATTAATTATATATAATTCAAATTTGATCAAGAATAAGTACATAGAAAAGGTCAAGGCCAATCAGGGATAGAGTCACGGTCAATGCCAATCAAGGATAATGATAGGGCCAAGGCCAATTAGCCAATCAAAGGCAAGGTCAGGGTTAGGGCCAATTAGCCAATCAAGGACAAGGCAAGGGTCAGGACAAATCAAGGATAGGGACAGGGCAAATCAAGGACAAATATAGGGTCAGGGCCTATCAGGGAAAGAACAGAGTTAGAGCCAAGGCCAATTAGGGATATGGCCAATCAGGGACATGGCTAACCCGTTTCGACCCGGCTTAATCAGGGACATGGCTAACCCGTTTCGACCTGGCTCAATCAAGGACAATTAGAGCATGAATGGCCTCGGCTTGGCTTGGCTTTGTAGGGCTTAGGATCGTGAACAAGAATTCAAGACCTTGAATTAGGGTCAGGGCGAAAAATGCGCTTAGTAAAAAACATATACGGTTGAGACTGAGATTGGAAAAGCCCAGCCCTATTGCAGCCCCAAATTTAGTATAGATCATCAAATTTAAATTATATCATATTTTTCTGTCATAGACAAGGTGTGAATTTCACCATTTCACCCTTCGGAGAAACTCGTGAAACAACAAAATTTTGGACCCCCATTTCAGGGGCTATTTTAGGTCATTTTAAGCCCAAAATTTGGTATTTGCCTAATTTGATGCCAATAAACATATTAGGATTGTTAGTTTGACATAAAACATCACCTAAATTGGTGTTCTTAATTGTCACATACTCGACTACGTACAAGAATAACTAAAACTCTTAGATTTGTTGGAAATCCAGCTTGATTATCTCAAACAATGTTATAACCATCAAGAATTGTTGAGTATGTCTCATGTTTCACATTCTATTTTCGATTGTCACAGGGTCCGCTCTAATCTTAATAAGAATGAAGCAAGATTAATGTTGAACATAGCCTCACATTAAGGTGAACTTGGGTAAAATCTATCTCTTTTCTTCTTATTTTTGTTCGATTGTGTGCAATTGATTGCTCTAATCTTAATAAGAATGAAGCAAGATCTACCAGCATATGTTGAAGATTAAAGGAAAATATAGCAAGAATGCAAGAAATAGAAAAGAGAAGCTCTAGATAAGAGAGAAGAAAATACATAAAAATAGAGTTGATAGTTCGCCTAAAATTCTATTTCATCAGCAAAATTATCAATAATTTGGCGATATTTCACAAAAAAATGGCCGAATGGTCGATAAATCGACTGTTCGGTGATTTATCGCAATATTTTGGCGAAATATCGCCGATCTTTTGAATTTTTTTTCCGATGCCGATAAAGTTTTAGTATTCAGTGAACCGAGCAATTTTTGGCGAAATTCGCTGAAATGACCTTCTATGGCATAGGTTAAAAGGTTTGAATTTAACATTTCAGTGGGGAGCTTTGTAGATGCTAGATTGCTTGGATTATACTTGAAGGTGGTGAAACCAAGTAAATCACAGGATGTGTTTTGGGTATAATTAACCGCAACAAGAGAGGATAAATCTGAATGTTGATGGAAGTTCTTCGGCAATCTGGGATTGCATGGGGAGATGTATTTCGTAACTCATTTGCAACAACATTTGAAGGTGTTTTCTGTTTAGTGGGTTATGATCGCTTTTTAAGCTAAGTTTAATGCATTGGTGCATAGGGTCTTGAATGAGCTAAGGAGATGGTTGTTAAGAAATAATGGGTCAAGTGTGATTCTGTAGCCGTGGTAGATTTGATTCCCAAAACATTCCTTTCCTTAGTCTCTACAATCAAGATGGTGGGAGTTACATTAATCATAGACCTGTAAACGGATCGGTTCGGCTCAGATACACTAGTATCCGAATCCAATAGAAATTTAGAGAAGGTATTCGAATTCGAATCCGGAACTTTATTGGATATTCGATAATAATCCGATCAGATAAACTATTCGATTATTAATTGGTGATTGTCATTTTTTTTTTCCAATTTCTAATTTTCGATTACTGATTACCGGTTTTCGAATCCAATTATTAACCTATTTTTTAGAGAAAAGTATTTAATACTTTACTCTAACCGGATAAATTCCGATTTTCGGTTTCCGAATCCCATTATCATCTATTTTCAGAGGAAAAAATGTTAAATACTTTACTCTATCGGGATAAATTTCTATCCAAATATTATCCGATCCGATAATCAATTATCTGAATCCGAATCCGGTTGCTTAGCGGATGGCTACGAATATTTTATGGTAAGAAAAATTCTGGATATGGACACGCTTAAACGAATAAGAATGCAAATTTGGAAGCAGATTTCCGCTATCCATTTACAGGTCTAATTAATAATCTTTAGAAAGTCTTTAGTGAAAGTTAAGACATTTTTATAGGAAAACAAATGCAACAGGTGTTTATTTGTCAACCTCTCGACTTAAAAATAGGCATTTTAAGTCATAAAATTGTACTGTAACATGACCTAAGATGATTAAGTTAGAGTTACAAAGGGATACAACCCATTTTCAGGTTTTAACATAATCCCATTACTATTGAGATTGATGTTTTCCAACAATAATAGTTGAGATAGACTATCAGAGAGTTGTTCGGTTGATAAGCCTAATATCTTTTAGAGAAGAGATTATAAGTTTATTATGTCTGATGATATATAATGTAATTATGCTATGCTAAATATGTAAAAAATAACCTAATATCTTTTGCTAAAAGAAACCGTAAGTTTTTATTATATCTGATAATATATAATGTAATAATCCTATCCCAATATGTAAAAAATTGCCCAAGATTTCGACCGATTCTTACACATGCAAAAATTGAAAAATGTTAATCAGATCCATTAATCACTTTCTTTACGATCCATTCTTGAAGACTTGTTCCCCACTCGTCAAACATTCAAGAATTTAATGTTTTGATTAGCATTAATAAAGTTTTACTTTTCACCTTTCTTTTCTGCTATTTTATCATCATTTGAAAGTGGACTTTCAAAAAGAAACGAAGAAAACCTCGAAGTCAAGCATTCACATACACGTGAACTTCTACCAGAAAAAAAAAAAATACAGATGAGCAGGTCTTTTTTGTCTTTTGATTTAAGGGGGCGTGGAGCACCTCAACGTAACGTGTTTAAGATTTAAACAATTTTTCTCATCTTCTTGCAAGTGAGATTACTTAAGAAGAGCTCAACGTTTAGAAAAAAGGAGAGATTAATTAGAGGAGCTAATGATTTAAGGCACTCAATTACACGATTCCCAAGACTAGCTCAAATTATTTGTAAATTATAAATCTAATTCCAAAAGCTGTAATAATTGCTTTGCTCCTTCACCAACTAGTCCACAAAGGGAGATTCTTCTCTTGAAGAGAAATAAAGACCCACCAAAGTCTTCTAGTTTTGGACTGTTCTGAGTCCAAGTTCCCAACCAAGGGACCTCCACTCGGGCCAGGTTCATGTATAGAGAAACTGGTCCACTCAGTTGGTTTCTGGTTGATTCTGGCTCTGACCGATTATTAATTTCAGCAATCTTCCTCATATTGTTTTTGGTTTAATCCAACTTTCTTATAAAATATCAGAAGAAAGAAGAGCAATTCATTGTGGGTCCATTCTTTTTTTTTTTTTCTGTTTTTTGGTAAAAGTGGGTCCATTCTGACTGTCCCAACTAGGGATAAAACTCATGGCCTAAATAAAGATGTTGATTAAGATGACATGTAGATTGAAAATGATGTCTCTATCTCTGGCTTTGAACTTTTTGATCATCAAATCCTGAGGGTGCAAGTTTGGCTTGCCAAAGCCTAAATTCACTCTTCCGGCTCAAACGATTGGTGATGTTCTTTATCTATTTTTCAGAGATTAAAACTTGACTCATTATCATCGAAAAGCAAACAAGATTAGATTTTTCAACAAAAACAAATACGATTTTTGCCAAAGAGAAAAACGAAGATTTCACCTTAACCAAAATCTTCTAAAGTTCTTCTTTGAGAGTTGTGCTTTCTATGAGGGTTTAATTTTGAGCATGACTGCTTGTAAAACTAATTTTTTTTAGAGCTGAAATGAATTGTACTTTTTCATGTTTTCAACGATATATTTAAAAGGAAGGTCTATCAATATTTATTTCCAAATATGTAATTGAAAGATTTTAAAGAACATGATTGAATTGAAAATCAAAACGCAGCATTGCAAGGATCATCAGTCATCTTCCTTTTGGGTGGAGTTTTTCTATTGAAACAAATGTCGGAAAAAGTACAAATATAAGAAAAAGTGTAAGAAAGTGAGGAGCCCTGTGGAAAAAAAATTGGTATTGAAAATATGGTGGGCCCCCAAAATCCACCGGCCTATAAAGGTTGAATAGACCAGCCCATCAGGATTAGTGGGGCCCAATCCATATGAAGTCCTGAATCCTGACACATAGAAAGCACAGGACACCACCATCTTACTCGTGAAGTGTGATGATTAAGAAGATTGAAAAATAAAAAGCAAAGGAGACAGACATAGGGCCAGACAGCCAATTGTTGAAATTGGTGACGCCAATTGCATTTGCCTTTGGCCCATGCTACCAACACCTCTTCTGTCCGCTCCCCACACTGCAAGAGATCCTTCTCCCCTAATCTGGAATGTCAAATCTCTTTTTGTATATTTAAACAACCTTGTAAACATTTTTCTTGATAAAGAACAACCTTGTAAACACCTTTTCCATATGTTGAGTCTTATATCTGATTTGCGTTTCAACTGTTTTGTATGATATTTGATCCACATCCCGATTAGTAAAAGAATGACTTCTACAAAAGAAATTAGACGTGGGCCGACTAGGATGCTGGATAACTGCATCCGATGGTCAAGTCAGTCGGGAGATTAGACTAAGATTCCAAGTGAGGTTTGCTTAGATATTATCCAGAAAAAGTTTGTGTCCTTGCCTAAGGAATGGGTCATTGTTAAATAATGTGTAGGTTACATTTCTTAGAGCCTGACAGAATCCCCGCATACTTGCTTGCCCAATTTGTTTGGATGAACCCTTGATTAGGAGTTTCCATTCATGTTGATAGTCCTTTTTTGCCTTAGCGTAAATGTGGAATTCCTTATTCATTCTATCCGACTGATATCAGTCCCGACCTATCAGTCGGGTGGTAGGCTGAGTGATCAGCCGATCCTATACTTGTGTGTGTCTACACGTGTGTATCTTATTCGTAACACTAGCCCCCTAGCCCGTGCAATGAGGGTTATCATTGGGCGGGCTAGTTCTTGTCTAGATAGGAGTCGGTACAATGCTCCCCTGATTGTCTGTGCTTCCTAAGCCACTTAATGGGTATGCGACCGTTGATTTTCTTAGACATTAGCCCCAATTGCGTGATTACACGTCACTTGATGGGAAAGTTAGTCAAGATGGCTTCCTCAAGTAACCAAATCGTCTTGCAATTCTAACCATTGATCGTGTTGTTTTCCATCCGTCCGATTAAGATAGTTTCCACTTCTTTAGGAGGTATAAATACCCCCTATTTCCTTGTTGCAAGCACTTTGCACATCTCTTTCACTACTCTTGACTTAGCTCCCAGTCTTCCTTTGCCTTCATTTGCTTTTGCACATTTTCCCAATCAATAAGTATTGTAATGTGAGGAATAGCTCCTCTAAAAGTATATTATTCAAGACCCCAATAGGGTATTTATAGTTACAACCTAGTTAAGTCCTATACTAAGTAGGAAAAGGAAATGTAGAAATAAAAATCTAGACTTATGAGGAAACATAATCATATTCTAATTAGGAAACTTTACTCCATGTTTTCAACACTCCCCCTCAAGTTTGAGCATAGATATTTATCATGCTTAACTTGCTCATAATGTAATTGAATATCTTCGTGCTCAAGCTCTTTGTGAGAACATCAGCCCGTTGCTCGTTTGAAGTAACAAAGGTGATATGGATCAGCCCAGCCTCAAGCTTTTCTTTGATGAAATGTCTGCCAATCTCCACATGCTTAGTCCTATCATGCTGTACTGGGTTATGAACTATGCTGATTGCTGACTTACTATTTGAGTATAACTGTATAGGAACTTCCAAATCTGTCCCAACCTCTTGAAGCAGCCCTTTAAGCCATAGTACCTCACAAATGCCTTGAGCAATCGCCCTAAACTTGGCCTCGGCACTGGACCGCGCAACTACATCTTGTTTCTTGCTTCTCCAAGTCACAAGGTAACCTCCCACATATACCCAATACCCAGAGGTAGACCTCCTATCATCTGGACATCTTGCCCAATTTGCATCTGTATATGCCTCAATCTTCAAATGTCCATGAGCTGAAATTAAAATTCCTTTTCTTGGAGTAGTCTTCAAGTATCTCAAGATCTGATATACTACATCCAAATGTGAGGAATAGGGTCATGCATATACTGGCTAACAAGACTAATTGCAAATGTGATGTCAAGTCTAGTGTGAGATAGAAAGATCAATTTTCCCACTAATTTTTGATACCTTATCTTGTCAACTGGTTCTCCTTCCTTTGCCTTCAAGTGTAGGTTAGGCTCAATAGGAGTCTCAGCAGGCTTACATCCTAGCATTCTAGTTTCCTCAAGAAGATCCAATGTATACTTCCTCTGGGATTGAGATACACCACTAGTAGAATATGCCAACTCTAAACCTAAAAAATATCTTAGTTTTCCCATATCTTTGATCTCAAATTCAGTTCCCAAAAAAGTCTTTAATGCCGAAATCTCATCACTACTGCCTGTGATCACAATATCATCCACATACACTAAAAGTATAGTAGTGTGGCAACCATCTCTTTTAATAAAAAAAGTGTGGTATGCATTGCTCTGCTTATAGCCATTAGATATCATTGCCTTATGGAACCTTCCAAACCACGCTCTTGGAGATTGCTTCAGCCCATATAAAGCCCTCTTTAACTTGCACACTTTCCTATAAGCCTTTGTAGTAGAATACCCGGGTGGTATATCCATATATACCTCTTCTTGGAGTTCTCCATGCAAAAATGCATTCTTCACATCTAATTGTTGTAAACTCCACCCTTTATTAATTGCATATGAAATAATAGTATGAACTGTGTTCATCTTGACAACAGGGGAAAATGTCTCTTGGTAATGAACGCCATGAGTTTGAGTGAAACCTTTGGCCACTAATCTTGTCTTGTACATTTCAACAGTCTCATCTACCTTGTACTTGATCACAAACACCCATTTGCACCCAATAGTCTGCTTTCCTATGGGCAAAGTCACCAAGTCTCATGTTTTTTTTTTTTTTTTTTCAGAGCTTGCATTTCCTCATCCATAGCTTCATTTCAGTTTGAGTGAGATAATGCCTCCTACCAAGTGTTAGGAATAGAATTAGAGAACAAAGAGGAAATAAAACTTCAAAATTATGGAGATAGAGACTGATATGAAACATAATTGGAAATAGGATGTTTGGTGCAAGTTTGAGGCTGCTTTCTTAATGCAATTGGTAAGTCTAAAGTAGGATTAGAAGAAGGGTAAAAAACAAACTCACCTGGAGGAACGGATTGTTTAGGGCCAGGAAACCAAAGCTTTTGACTGGCTTGGTTCAGAAGGGGTCACTTGTTGCTTTTTTTGATAGGTCTTCAGAGGTCTAGTCTCCCCCTGTATATCATCCACTAGATGTTCTTGTCCGGTCATTCCATCTTCCAAAGGAATCTCATCTGTAGGAATCTCAGGAGAAATATTGAAAGGAGGAATCAACATTGGAACCTCTTCACTAAAACTCTCCCCTGAAGAGGTGTAGGAGAAAAAAAGGGAATTTGTTCCTGGAATACAACATCCATAGAGACAAAAAAACGACGAGAACTAAGATGATAACACTTATACCCCTTCTGTGTGGGAGGATAACCCAAGAAAATGCACTTTAACCCACGAGGATCTAACTTTCCATGAACATGGTGGTTCCGGACAAAGGCAACACATCCAAAAACCTTAGGTGAGACTGTAAAAACTGTTGTACCTAAAAGAACCTCAAGGGGACAACGTTGGTCTAAGACTCGGGAAGGCATTCGGTTAATTAGATATGCCACAGTAAGAACGGCTTCACCCCAAAACCGAAGAGGCACATGCATAGAAAACATGAGGGAACGTGCTACCTCAAGTAGATGTCTATTCTTGTGTTCGGCAACCCCATTTTGAGGTGGAGTGTCGACGCAAGTAGTTTGGTGTATGATGCCATGATTTGCTAAGTAGGAAGGGAATGTGCCACCCAAGTACTCGGTTCCGTTATCTGTACAAAGGATTTTGACTGTCGCCCCAAACTGAGTCCTAATCATATTATGAAAATTTTGAAAGCACGAGAAAACGTCACTTTTTTGGTGGGTAAGTAAACCCATGTGGTCTTAGTACAACAGTCGATAAAGGTAACAAACCATCTATGACCAGATACAGACACGGTCCTAGAAGGATGCCTGGTTTGTTTGGCCAAAATACATGCCTCACAATAAAAATCATTTAAATTGCACCTTTTAATTAGATCAAGAAATAATTTTGACAAAATAGGTAAATGAACGTGGCCAAGACGACTATGCCACTGTAATAAGGTAAAAAGTGTAGGGGAGGTGGAACTAGAGACCGTAGAAAGAGCTGATGGGGACCCATCCATTAAGTAGAGCCCCCCTTTCTATCTACCACTGCCAATCGTAAGCCTTGTTTCCAAGTCCTGAAACACACAATGAGAAGGAAAGAAAGTTATTTTGCAATTCATATCACGAGTAAGGCTACTAATAGATAAAAGATTAGCAGAAAACTTAGGAACATGCATGACATTAGATAAGGTAAGAGAAGGTGAACAGATAATAGATGCTTTTCCAGAGATAAGGGAGAGAGACCCATTAGCCGTTCGAACATCCTGAGCAATAGGGACAGATGAATAAGTATAAAACAAAGTAGATGAGCCTATCATATGGTCGGTTGCCCTAGAGTCGATTACCCAGGAGGGATAAGTCAAATTGACATTGTGATACCTGTGGGGATTTGTGGATCAACAGAGGTATCAATGACAGAGGCTATACTCGTAATGGAAGTCTGTACTGGAGAAGATGAGTCAAGTCTGGACATCAATTGGAGAAGGTGTTGGAGCTCATTTGAGGAAAAAGGTGTTGGAGTACTTAGGTTGTCAAAATTGGCTTGATTTGCAGATGTTTGATTGCTACCCTTGATTCCATTTCGATCTCCTCCATGGGGATATGTTGGATGTCCATGCAACTTCCAACACTTGTCATTTGTATGACGCTCTTTTCCACAATACTCGCACTTTACTGGAGGCCAAAATTACCAGAACTAGATTTATTATTGCCATAACTAGCCACCAATGCAGATCTATCAGATGTTTGAGTGTATACCATAACTGTCCTTCGATTGTCCTCATCTACCATGGCATAGGCTTGAGCTAGAGAAGGGAAAGTCTCTCTCGAAAGGATCTGTGCTTGAATTTGATCAAATTCTATATTCAAACTCTC
>NW_028291302.1:0-67599 GCF_041222555.1 Hakea prostrata
CTAGTATGGAGGGATGTCTTCAAACCAGGTCCAACTAAGCTTTAGGTCCATCAGCAAGTTCTTTACTTCATAGTGAGTAGTTCAATACCAAGTCAATTAAGGTTTCCATAAGGAAACACTATCATCAATATCCATGGGTTTGGGTCAAACACCATGTCTTCTCCCCGAGATGGCCCACAAGACATCATCCCACATTTTGGGACATTGGATCAAGCCTAAGAAAATTCGGCATGGCTTCCTAAGATTTTCAAAGATAATAAAGCCGAAATCACGGTCCAACTTCAAATCAACATTTAAACAAAGCTAAATCATGGTCCAACTTCAAATCAACATTTAAACAAAAATGAAATCACGGTCCAACCAAAGTCAACAATAAATCCCTACCAACAAACCCAACTTACCCAAAACAGATAGGGTGTCCCGGCTAGGTTTGGGGATGGATTTCACAATCTATAGGATAGAAACTCTTATATTTAGTGTTCCTTTGATTTAGTTATTATTTCTTTAGACTTACACCTAGGTTCTCTGTGTTGTAGAGTGAGTTTCCACCTCACTTTACTTCTTTTGATATCTTGAGATCTCGTATCTCCCCTAGCACTCTAATTATATTGTTTATTCATTTCTTGACTTTAATCTTTTGTTTATAATATTTAAACCTTGATTATTCTTTGTTTATGATTATGTTATTGTTTATGTGGGAGGATGATTTCCTCGATACTTGATCTTCGGGCTGTGGATCACACTCTCGGGATATGCGGTTAGGTCCGGCTGGGAGGATGGGACACCTAACTTTGATAAGGATGGCCTTCCAAGGATGACATTATGGCGGAAGCTCTCGAACCACCAAGAAGTTTACCGAACGGTAGCCTCCTTGGGAAGCTTCCAATTGGCAGTCTAGCTGTCCGATCCTTCCGCTATTGTAGACGATCCTGCAAAGCCATATAGATGCGTGGATGAGGGCTCCATCAAGTCTTCATCCACTTTAAGCTTTTGATAAGCTGCATAAGATAAAGGTCTACAGGGAGACCAGTGTCAACTAACACCCTATGTACTTCTCGGCGTGCAATTTGTACCTTGATGACTATGGCATCATCATGAGGTAACGTGACGCCTCTTTCATCTTCCTCGCTTGAAGGTGATCGAACCCTCACCATTCGGCCTTTTACGCTCTGCGTTTCTCCGGTCCCAACAAAGCGGGATTTGGCTTTCATCTTCTGGAGTGACTCGGGTTTGGGACCTCCAAATATTGTTAGTATGGGTGATCGAGTGGCATCGATCACCTCCTTACCTTTCTTAGATTTTGGAGCCTCCATCGGTTGTTGGACTAGCCGAGCGGTCCTTTTGTTACACTGTGTCTTGCTATTCCCCTCGTCTTCCTCTGATGAAATTGGACAAATGCCCTTGAGATATCAATCTCTCAATATCTTGTTTTAAATGTCTACAATCATTGGTATAGTGGCCGTAATCCTTGTGGAAACGGCAATACCTCTCTCGATCTTGCTCCCAGGCTTGGTGGGAAGCTTTGGAGGCCACTTCAAGATATTTTGTTTCTTGATAATATTTAAAATATCAGCCCGAGGAGTATTTAATGGAGTATAGTCACTTTTACCGGGGAGATCTTTGGCGCCCACGCCCGGTGCGGCTTCCCGACTCAATCACGAACATTTTGTTTCGGCACGCTTGCTACATGCCGTTGCATTTGTAGGCGCTTTATTATCCCCACGACATGTGTCTAGGATCTCAGTGACCTCTGCACCGCTTTTGGCATCTTTGCACCGATTCAAGCATAAGTGGTAGGCATATCTTGAAGTAATAACTCCAAGAGTCGTCGGTTAGTGAGTCCGGTGAACAAAGCGGTTTTAGACACTTGCTCATCTAGATTTTCTATCTCCATTGTAACCACTGTTAAATCTTTTCGGGTATTCTCAAATCTTTTCACTTTTCCCTTGTGCGATAGTGAACAAGGTCTCCTCGATCTTTTTGATTTGGATTCCGCTTTGGAATCGCCCTATGAATTTGCGCCAATTCTTCAAAATCTACGATCTTTCCCGACGAGAGATTCAAGAACCATTTCTGTGCTACTCCGGTCAAGGATGAACCGAAAACCCTGCACAGGATTTCATCAAAATTACTTGCAATAGCCATAGTCTGCTGATAATAATTGATGTGAACGGTGGGATCTCCCGAACCATCGAACGTGGAAAAAGTCGGCAAATGGAAATTGTGAGGAAGCGATATCCAGCTATGGGCCCGGCAAGCGGAGTTTTTGAATAACCGAATAAATATCATCGGTTATCCTCCCTCTCGCCAATTGTACGAGCTTTTGATTTATATTGGCCAATTCTTGACCAATATGTGATGACCGATCTCCGACAACACAATCATTCTCTCGAGCAGCACGATCATTCTCTCGAGCAACATGATCATTCTCTCAAGCAACACGTCTGATAGTTGGTGAGTGAGTTCGTACTCCTACACCCAACCTTGTATTTGAATCGGTCGTACTTCCTTGCGGCCCGTCAAACCGATCGTCTCGCCTAGGGAGTTCTCCAGTTCTCCTAGGTTCTCTTTCTCACCACCGGTCGCCTTCCTGGGAGTTTTGACCGACATTCTGTTCATCGATCAGTCGTTACTCCCATTGTAACGCATGCCTTTCTGCATCACAATGAATAGGCGCTTGCGGTGCCACCACTTGTCTGGTTAGCACACGAAGTGCTTGACTTACCTCCAACATCGGGTTTCGGTTGATCGATTGATCTTTGGAGTGGATCCGGAGGATTATTACCTCCTTGACCACCATCTTCCCGCACTTCATGGGATCGACTTCCCTCTAGTATATCTGGATTATTTACTCCAGGGAATTTGGATAGCATCTCGTGAGCCGCAACACCCGGCTGCTGCCGATGATCTAGTTACCATGGCTTCTGAAAGCGTTTCCCATAGACGGTGCCAAATGATGCGTCCAAAATATGCTCAGCCCTTAGATCTCCTGAGAATGACCTGCAAAAATGAACGTCAGATGTAGCCCGACCACTGGGATCGGGAGTCCACCTCCGAAGGCTAAGTCGGGTTGATGAACTTAATCACAAGCGGCTCTGCTAGAGCATAGAGCTAAGGAATGAATAACGAGAATACGATTCAGATTGTATATGTCTCCCACCTTATGAGTAGATGATGTCTTATATAGAGTGTACCTTCGAATCTCCTTCGTTGGATGTATTTGAGCCTTCTTCAGATAGTCGTTGGATCTTAACAGATAGATCCGTTGAGTGATAGATCTCTACTAGGTTGGACTAGTAGATGACTCCTTTGATAATATGATCGTTATATGGTAGTTATCCATATAATAGCGATGAGTAATGACCGCCAAATCTTTGCTAGCCGTCTCCGGAGTTGATTAACCTATTCGGATCGTATCGGATTAGGGCGTGCTTGTGGTCGAGTTAGTTTTCTTCCTCAGCAAGCCATCTCCTGGACCCGGCTCGCTCGGAAGTGAATCGATTCCTTTCGTCCAGACCGGGGTCTAGAGTCGAACCAAGATTGAACCAAGTTCGGTTATATTTTCTCCATATCAAGTTCAAAGCTCAGGGATGAAGGGATGGAATCAAGGAAGAGAACTGCATTGACCCAATCACAGAAACCTTAATGGTAGTAATCTCCTGATATTTCTAAAACAATGGTCTTGTCTTGTCTTGTCTTGAAAAAAATCAGGTGAGAAGGGAATTGTTCTCTGCAAACCAAAGGAGGCGGCGCAACCGCAAGGGAGGTGTGTTCTGGCAAAACAGCTTGATCCAGTGTGTAGGGAAGCATATGATTCGTTTGGTTCGGAATGAACCGACCCTATGGTCCAAGTCACAGCCACTTAAACCGAGTCACAGCCACTTAAAATAACTTTTATTGCACATGTTGATAATCAACGGTGGAGATCTAATTCAAGTTTCAAATTAAAATCTGACCATTCATTGCTTGGAGCAGTGCCACGTGAGCAAGGCACGGCTCCCAAGCAAAATCCATATTCAGATCCCTATTTAGCAAGTAAAATCAGGCGCGTAACCGGCTCGTCTCTTTAATCCCAATCATCTTGACCAAAGAGAATATACTCAAGTGAATAATGGATAAACTTATTACCAAAAAAAAAAAGAATAATGGAAAAACTGCAACTCGATCAATGTGGTTAAAAAAAACAAAAAATAAAAAGACAAAGAAAAAGCATTCTACACCATCGTTTTATTAAAAAATAAAATAATAATAATTGGAAGAAACCGATTTTATGACGATAAGCGATATTGATGAAGTCTTTGCCCAAAAATAGGATATAGATGGAAGTCCCAGCAAATGAATTCTAATGAACCGTTGCAGGACAACTCCACTTGCTGACTACCACCGATGTTGGTTTTTTAATCTTGAAACCATCATCAATGGAATTTAACCGAAAAACCGCCGTCAATAGAAACCAGTAATATAAAAATCCCAATCCATTTTGTCTTTTGATCATGTAGAACAAGAAGAAGAAAATGGGAAGAAATCTGGGTCTGTTGTTGTGCTTCTTGATCCTCCTTGTTGGTGTAGCAGTTGCAGACTGGAACGTCTTGAACCAGAGGAAGATAGGGAAGAACTCGGATGACCTGAAGATAACTCTGAAGAACTACTGTGAAGCTTGGAGGATCAATGTCGAGCTCCATAACATTCGTCAATTCGAAGTTGTCCCTGAAGAATGCACAGACTACATCGGCAAGTACATGAGTTCCACTCAGTATAGAGTTGATTCAGAAAAAGCACTAGAAGAATGCAGCATCTATCTCAGTAAAACCTTCAGGTCGGGTGGTGATGGCAAAGATGCATGGATCTTCGATGTTGATGATACCCTTCTCTCTACTGTTCCGTACTTCAAGGAACATCACCACGGGTACTGTATATAGCTGTACTTTAGTTTCTTTAAGCCCAGAACAGAAATGAGATTCAGGTTTGATCAATGCTCAGGTGACTTCTTTCTGTAGTCATTGATTTTCTGATCCCATATCTGAAACCATATCTGTTGAGCAAATCTTAAAAAAAATGAAGATGGTTTCATTAGATATATTGCCTGTAACTTTGTTTAGTCATTTCTGTTTAGGGGGAGATGCTCAACGTTACAGCCTTTGAAAAATGGGTGTGGGAGGAAAAAGCTCCAGCTTTGGAGCACTCAATGAACCTCTTCAAAGAGATAAAAAAAAGAGGGTTGAAGATCTTCTTGATCTCTTCAAGAGGAGAACACCTCAGGGCTCCCACAACTGATAACCTCCTTAAGGTTGGCTATTTTGGTTGGTCTAGTCTCTTATTAAGGTGAGTTAAATTCTGTTCGTCCACACTTTGTTCAAAGAAAAGCTAGATTCATTTTGCAGGTCCTCTCAATTTCTCCTTTCCATTTCATAACCGGAATACTCATTATTTCAAATTAGTATGATCTCCCCTTCTTGTGTTTGTAATAGGAGCTATGAGAACAATGGCATGACAGCAGAACAGTACAAAGCAGAGCAGAGGAGGAAGCTGATCAATAAAGGGTATCACATATGGGGAATGGTTGGATCACAGTGGTCCAGCCTTTTGGGACATCCTAGTGCCATGAGAACATTTAAACTTCCCAATTCCTTGTATTACATTCCCTGAAAGGCAAGGCATGTCTATTTCCTCACCATTCAACCCCACCAAAGTCTCCTAACATGATGCTTCTTCCATTACCACACCCCATGCACTCTCTGTTTGACTTGGATATGGAACATTGTTTGAATATTAATATAATTAGAACATTCAGTACTATTTCTCACTGTTTGCATCATTTTAGGCTATACCAACAGTACAGTAAATTGAGTTTCATTAAGAAACCTCCCTTCGAATTTGAATAGGAGAGCCTTATTCTGGCTCCCTACACTTCCAAGGCCAAGACAACCTATTCTCTTTTTCTTAATCAGAAGAACAAAAACAAACTCTCTTGTGACTGCTCTTGAGTAGAACTCTTGATGGTATACAGGGAGTGAAGATTCCCGCATATATATATATATTTGCTAAAACGATTGTTTTCATTAAGAAGCGAAAAACAAAGTTACTACAAGTACATCAAAGAGGATCCCTCCCCCACCTTCAGCATTGCCATCAATGGGGGCAAAATCCTCGAGCATGTCAGAATACTAATTCACATCGTAACTGAACACTTCTAAATCTTGAAATATACCCATAGCATCATAGATAGTTCCTGCAATATGGCTCTTGGCCATTGATCCACTTTGGAGGATGATTGTACTTCGTAGCTGACTTAGCAAGGATATCTGCCACACGATTTGCCTCACTAAAACAATGAGAGATCTTCTATGAGATCAAGCTGAGATAAGACCTGAACGCCTGCCATCTTTGCTGAACATACCGAGGCAGTTAACTTCTTTGGGTTACGAATACCAAGGCTACTGAATCACTTTCTACCCATACTCTTTGCAGCTCCATTGCCTTTGCCAATTCAATTTCATACACCAATGCTTCCACCTCAGCATTAAAATTTGATTGAACTACTCCAAAACATCTCCTAAAATGACATATCATCTAAGCATCAGTGTTGCGAGAGACTCCACTCGCTCCAGTCTGACCTAGGTTACCGGTGAGCTACCATCGATGTTTAGCTTACTAGTGATTAGTAGTTTCTATCTCTACCTTGCACAAATCACATCTAGGTACCCAAGTGATTCCTCTTGAATACAGTAACCATCAGTAAGAACTTCCCCCAATCAACATCCAACCAAAAGTTGCAACTCTTGGAGGCCGATTTGCCTTCCATATCAAAGAGAAGTACCCAAAAGGCTACCTTTTTTCCTAAACAACTCCCACGCTGACTTCACGCTAAATTCACTACTTAAAACATAACACTAGATGCCATTGTCCCCTTGATTTGTTAATGGAATGGAGCAACCTTGCCTCACAGTGTTCCCAAGAGGTGCCGAATGAACCGTTGAAATGACCACATACAATAATGAATAAAATCAGAAACTAAGGCTCTTGACATTATATGACAGTTCTTCAGTTGCAAAGTCTCCAGTAAAGAGAAAGTGTTGTTCCATTGTCTAAAATTGTATGTGTAGTCATTGTTGGCAACCAAAAGACAGTGTGTTTTAATAGTACATGGTTTGTCTTAAAGTGAAGGTCTCATAGAAGGCTTTAAGCATTCGCTATGTTTTTAGAGGGTTATTAACACTATTACAATGGTTTTGAATACTTATGAGAAGATTTAAGTGTTTTGGGCGAAGCCATGATTCCTTGGTGGATTTCACAGGTCATTGCACAAGGATCACATTGGATGAATTTTTTGGTAGTTATGAAATTATTTTCTGGGTTCATCTTCAACTGAAGAAACTTAGCTCATGAAGTCTTTTTTTTCCAATGCACTTTTTGGATTGTGATTCCGATATAAAACGAGAAAGTTATGATATTTCTCATGAGAGTGTACGATATAGAAACAAACCTAGGCGATGTAGACATCTGATGAAATTTGCTCTCTGTGATGTTATTATATTATGGGATTCATAAATAATTTTTAAAGAGTTGGGGGTCATTTTGAAAGAAGTTTTATTCTTAGGGAGGAACGTATAATTTTGAAGGATTGAATAGTGCGAGAATGATGCACTTGGTTTTCAAGTGTCCATGATGGAAAAAACTTTAATCATGAGGTGTTTGCTTGGCCGAGAGTATGCATATATGGTACACAATGAAGAATGGTGATTAAAATGATCCGGTATAGAAGGATGATTGTTGAAACGGCCATCAAACCAAATAATGAAATTGCAAGCTCTGAATCTTCCGATAATGATTATATGAGCTGACTTTGTGTAAATGCTTATTTTCTAAAATTCCAGTTTCCCCTTTTGGCTTTTGATTCATTTTTCTTAATAGTTGTATAACTAGCTTTGAGTTTCTTCATTGTGAAATCCATAAACTTTGAAGTTTCCTCTTTTTTATTATTTCAGTTGATAGTGAAGTGTTTTGTTGGAATTTAATAATTGAGAACTAGAGTTTCCACACTTGAAGAAAAAAACCTGGGGTGTATCGCTCAAATCATTGGCCCAGTACTAGATGTAGCCTTTCCCCGGGCAAGATGCCTAATATTTTCAATGCTTTGGAAGTTAAGGGTCGAGATACTGTCGGCCAGCAAATTAATGTGACTTGTGAGGTACAGCAATTATTAGGTAATAATCGAGTTAGAGCTGTTTATTTCTATGTCTTTATTTCTAGGTGTTTTGTTTACTTCTTTAATTTTCATGTTGATTAACCTTGTATTAGACTAAATTGTTTCATCTTAATAGTTTTCTCTCATTTGGTTGATTCACACTTTGCTTCAAGCGAGTTGTAGCCAAATATGAGTGTGATGCGTCCAAAATCTGCTCACCCTTAGATCTCCTCTGGATGACCTGCAAAACGAAAGCGTTAGATGTGGCCCGACCGCAGGGGTCGGGAGTCCACCTCTGAAGGCTAAGTCAGTTGATGAACTTAATCACAAACGGCTCTGCTAGAAGCACAGAGCTAAGGAATAAAGAACTGGGAAAGGTGATCTAGATCGTAAGCCGCTGATAGTTTACGTCTATCAGTATGTATCTGAATCTGAGTCTGAGTATCAAATTGTGTGTGTTTCAGATCCTCCTCCACCTCGTATGGCAGTGAGGTTTATATAGAGTGTACCTTCGAATCTCCTTCGTTGGATGCACTTGAGCCTTCTTGGGGTGGTCGTTGGATCTTAACGGTTAGATCAATTTAACGATAGACTTCTACTAGTTGGGGTAGTCGTTGGATCTTAACAGTTAGATCCGTTTAACGATAGACTTCTACTAGTTGGGACTAGTAGAGGACTCCTGAGATAACGTTTAGGTTATGCGATGATTATCCCTTCGATAATGATTAGCCGCAGCCGTCAATTCGAGTCTGCCATCATTAGGGTAATTAACCTAATCCATAAGTAGGATTAGGGCGTGCTTGTAGCTGAATATGTGAAACCCGGCCCTAACCTTAACCCGGATACTCTTTGATTGTAGGTCCGAAGACCCGAAGTAGAAGTGAAAGTCAACTATGGGACATATTGGTAGATTATATAGTGTTCGACTCCAAACCTATGGAGATTGAAGATGATGCCCCATACTTGAAGACATTGTTGGATATAGAGAAGAGACCGCACCTTGATGAAGAGAAGATTAGTTGATGACCTTAGAGCTTGGTGGGATATGATTTAAAGCATTTTTCATGCTAGGTATGTTATAGAATATGTGTTTAAAGTTTCGTTTGATTCCGAGTAGTGGAAGACCCTCAAATCCCTATTTTTGGCTTTGCTGTCAGCCTCGATCGAGTGCTTGGATCGACTGCCCAATGCTACCCAGCCAATCGACCCAGAGTTGCTGAACTCGAACAGAATCTTCTTTTTTGAGAATCTTGCTATATATATCCCATGACTTCGTGGTTTTAGTATCCCTAGCCTCCATAACACTTAGAGAACGAAGGGAAACCATCTCCAAGCCTCCAAGAGTGAAGAAGAAGACCTAATCCTGCAATCTTGAAACTCTCTCTCTTGTTCTTCAATTAAAGGTTAGTAATCTATCTTTTATGTTAATGATTTATTCTTTCCATTATCACTCTCATCTCTGAACTGAGATTATGATGAAGATGCTGCAACCTTGTAGTCATATCTTTACAATCTCTTTTCATTCTCTTGTACTATGATCATCTCATTCATTCTTAACATGATTCTTATGATTTCTTCTTAAACTATGATAATATTTCCTATTTTGATTCATTCTAGCATTATAGATGCTTCTCTATAATTATTCATACCTCTGATCTACTGTGTTCTTATACTAGAATGAGATCTAATCATCTCTAGTTCATCTCTTTCATTCATAGCATGTTTTCAATGAAAACTATGATTTTTACCAAAATAGAAACTATGGTTCTAAATTAGGAAGTAATGTTTTAATGGTGGTTTGATGTCTAAATTATGCTTTCTAGGCTTAGAATACTGTGTTAGACAATCCCTCCAAGTTTCGTCGCATTCCGGTTTGTTTAGCATAGGTTTCGGTCAAGATTATATTTTTACTTTCGGATTTGCTCTTGGGCAGACTGCCTGGGTCAACTGGCCAACGCTACCCAGCCAATCAACCCGCAACAGCAAAATCTGTTTTCTTCGTCTGATTTGATTCGATTCATGCTTAATCTTTTAGGACTACTTCCTAATGATTGTGTGATGCTATTCTAGGGTTTATTTGCTAACTTTGGATTCATTCTCTTGTTCGTCCGGAATATTCTCGGATCTATTTAAGGTAAGGAAAGTTGTTACCATATTAACATAGATTTGCATAGATTTAGTTTCTAATTTGGGAACTACTTAGATTTGCTACTGTTATGTTAGTTTCTATTATGATATGAATGCTGCAAGTACATTAGGATCTTATTTCCATATTTACTTTATGTACTTGATTATGTATGAATACTTATTCATGTATGTTTTCTTATCTATTTTATCTTGTCTTATTATACTCTTTCATACGATGTGATATTTGTCGTGGATGATATGATTGAATTATGATCGTGATTGCTTAGGTATGATTTGGGATTGGGGAATGTCCTTTTGACATTTCTGTCCTTGGACCTCATTGGGAGTAGTATGGGATATTTCCAATGTTGCCCTTTGACGCTTTCCCAGATTATTGGTTGTCATACCTAGGACTTGTCTAGCAGTGTTTGGCTAGGTTATATCCCTGTTATATTAGACCCGAATCGGAAGGGTATTGAGACCGAACGACCCGTGGTAGCAATGGGGATTTATGGGCGCTCAAGACAGGTAAGCAATCCGTGAGGGGACATAAATCACATTGTGGGGGCCATTTATGGGTAGAGTTGCATATGGATAGACTTGGGCTCATGGGCTTTCAAGACCGGTAACCAACCCGTGAGAAGACATGAGAGCTTCCTGTTTACTATATGTGGATGATGTAATATCCAGCCCTATTCTAACCTTGACCCTGACCCGGATCCACTGTTGTATTCAGGTCCGAGGACCCGAAGCGGTGGAAGAAGAGATTTATGGACCATTCTGATTGATGATCATAATTCGGAGACTGAGCCCATGGACATTGACAATGATATCCCTTGCTTAAATGCATTGTCAGTGTTTAAGGAAAGTTTGCGCATCGAAGAAGATTAATATGGTTGATGTACAATGACCTCCTGTGCACAATCCAAAGGTATTCCCCGAAACTAGACTTCTTGATTGAATTGTGGAAGAAAACCTCACTTAATTTGACCTTGTATAGCCTTTCAAATCCCTACTTGAAGTTGTTGTTCTAAACCTGAGTTTTCTGCTGAAAACATTTTGGTCGATCATTTTGGTCGATACCATCGACCAAAACCATCGACCAAAATGTCCCAGTCTGCCAAGTTAATGATTCCATGGAATATTCCTTTTCTATTTAATATGACCTCGAGCCTTGAGCCTTTTGCAATCATTTTTCTCACTTGGGAACGTGGGGAGAGCTTCCCAAAGCAGCTCCTCGGTTAGTGTGAAGGGTATCTCATCAAAGACACTTAGTTTATCATTGATTCTTGCCTTCATCTTCTACACTAAGGTAAGACTCTTCATTTCACTCTCTATCCTACCATTTCCTACTCTTTCCTATTGTCATCTTGCTGATGGGACATTTGGAATGGTGCTGCAACCTTGCAACCACCACTCCAAGTACCTACTCATGCTCAATCCATGATTCCCTTAGCCATTCATTGATGCTAATGCTTATATCTCACGCCTAGCATATGTATTCCATGATTTACCTATTAACATCATACCATTTGATATCAAACTGAGCTATAGAGTGTATTATGTTCATGTTTAACATTGCCATATGATTCCAATCGAATTTCTATTAGTTCCTCTAGCTATTGCATGCTATTCCTCATCAATGCAATCAATTCCAACTTATGCCATGATGTTTATCACTTGAACTTGATAGCTCCAATTGGGGCTTTTTAATTAGACCATTGGATTGGGTTAATTCCCTGATTTATAGTGTCCTACTACTGTTGTTAAGTATGCCTCCAAGTTTCAGATTGATCCGAACACTTTGGAAGACTCATTTCGGACCAAAATCCCCAAAATCCACTATTACGCCTTGATGCTATTTTTGGTCGATCATTTTGGTCGATACCATCGACCAAAACCATCGACCAAAGTTGTTCTTGACAGCAACCTTGGTCGTTTTGACTCAAATGACATCCGATCTTCCCGACTTCTTTTCTAACTTATTATTGATGTTTGTTTAGGGCCTTAACACTTCTATTGGACTATTCTTGGTATTCTCAATTCATCATCAACTCATCCAAGGTAAGGATGGTTATATCCATAAACATATAAGTCATCAAATATTGAACTATGCTTTATTCAAAGAATGAAATCCCTAAATTTCTTTCAATCATTATGATACTGACACATATGTGTTAGAACAGTAACATTTAAATCTTTATACAATTGTGGTGTTACTCTATCATTTTGATTTGCTTATGTTTATAATGATTCGTTTCAATATCATGATTTGAGTACTATTATGAATATGCATTGGATGCATGAGAAATGATGAGATTTGATGTGTGATTGCTTACGTATGGCTTGGGATTGGAGGGTGTCCTACTGACATTTCTGTCCTTGGGCATCGGAGGGAATAGTATGGGATGTTCTCCGATGGTGCCTATCGACACTTTCCCGAGTTATTGGATGACATACATAGGAGTGTCTAGTTGTGTGGCTAGGTTCATCCTTGTCGTGTCAGACCCGAATCGGAAGGGCATTGAGACCGAACAACCCGTGGTAGTGTATGGTTGGATGGGCGCTCTAGGCCGGTAGCCAATCCGGTAGGGGACATAAACCATGCTACGGATACCTGAAAGGGGCCATTTATTGGTAGAGTTGCATATGGATAGACTTGGGCTCACGGGTGCTCAAGACCGGTAACCAATCCGTGAGAGGACGTGAGAGCTTCCCGTTTACTATATGTGGATGACCAATAGGGTTGATGAGTCCGAAATCCGGGATTTCGCTGACTCTAGTGTGAAGGATACCGGAAAGGATCGCCGGGGGCGAGGAATGGACGTATCTGTGTAAAACCCAGCCCTAACCCTAACCCGGAAACCTTGTTATTTGTAGGTCCAGTGACCCGAAGTAAAGTAAGAAGTCAGCTTTGGGCCATCCCAGTAGAGGACTTGGTGTCTGGCTTTGAATCCGTGAAAGTTGATGATGAAGTTTTATTTATGGAAACTGAATCTTGATGAAGATCGGATTAGTTGATGGACTTGGAGTGCTCTCTATCATGGTTTGAAGGCATTTCTACCTATTAGGTAAGTCACTTGATATGTGTGCAAAACCCCTTTAGGATTGGATTTGATCTGGGTCTTCAATTCCCTGTTTTGGATTCTTTGTCGGCATTGGTCGACTGATTGGTCGATGGACCACGATCGACCAATCCACTCGACCAATGAGTGCTGTCTTTGGCAATTAGGTTTTTCTTGGTCTATTTATCTGATACCAATCTGTCACGCCCTCCCAGCCGGTACCCTATCTGGCATACCCGAGAGTGTGATCCACAGCCCGAAGATCAGGTATCGAGTGATCAACCTCCCACATAAGCAATAACATAATCATGAACAACCATAACAAGAGTGCGGAAGATAAATCATAGATCCAATAATGAAAGAATGAATCATAAACGAAACGGAATAATAGATATATAATCAGAGTGTCAACAGATAAGTAAAGTGAAGCAAAAATCCCACTTTACATCCAGCGGAAAAGTAGCTCGAAAGAATAAACTAGATAAAATCTAATCCCAGTAGCAAGTACATTGGGTAACTAAATTATTCTCCACTTTGTAGACGACATCCTTATAGGTGTAGATCTCATAAATAGCACAAGGACGCTTCCACTCAATGGTCGGACTAAGCATTGTACGGGAGCATAACCACCCGCGGAATCTTCGAGTAATTGTGGTAACCGCAATCACCTTCCCTGGAGATATGTCTCTTCGCCTTGCGCTTCCTCATAGGAACCGTCATAGTATTCCGTACTGCAGGATAGTCTAACAACATTGTACAATAAAGGAATGAGTTTCAAAGAAACTCGGTAGAAGGCGATTAAAATCCATAATAACATAAATGGCGAGAATTCCAGAACAATCATAAATGCAATATGATATGAGACAAACAATGAATGAATGATTCTAACTCTATGTATGCTGGTCTCTATTGGCAGACATGCTTTAAGTCATAGCACCGTACTTCACGTAGGAAAGTCTCAATCACTCATCATCAGTTGGTAATGGGTCCGGCATCCCTCGGGACATTCCATGGCTAGGGGTTAAGTCAACACACTCTCTCACAACCATTTGGTATAAGTACTGGCGCATGTCAGGGTAATACCTAGCCAAATGCAAGTCTTCTACTTGGTTACATCAAGTCGGATCCAGATACTTCCATTCCTCGTCCCCGACGATCCTTTCCGGTATCCTTCACACTAGAGTCCTCATAGTCCACGACTACGGGCTCACCAACCCTATTGATCATCCACATATGGTAAACGGGAAGCTCTCACGTCCTTTCACGGGTTGGTTACCGGTCTTAAGCGCCCGTGAGCCCAAGTCTAACCATATGCAACCCTACCAATAAATGGCCCCCACAATGTGATTCCTGTCCTCTCACGGGTTGGTTACCGGTCTTGAGCGCCCATGAATCCCCATTGCTACCACGGGTCGTTCGGTCTCAATACCCCTCCGATTAGGGTCGACATAACGGGACATCCTAGCCAAACACTACTAGACAGTCCTAAATATGTCATCCAACAGTTTAGGAAGGTGTCCAGAGGGCATCTCCGGAAACATCCCATAATATTCCCGTAGTAGTCCAAGGACAGAAATGCCAAAAGGACACCTCTCCTTCCCAAACCATACGTAAGCATACACATGCATCAATTCATATCATCACATATATGGTAACTCCATATATGGAAAGAAATCAATATTTACAAACATTTGTATAACATTGGTAAGTAAATCATACATGAATCAATTCAATATGAATAAGTAATGCTACTGTAATCAAAGTTATGCAACAGTAGTATATCATTGTAAGAATCTAATTTAGGAAACATATTAATGATATTCAAATATAGAAACTAGATTCATGCTATCTATGTAATTAAGGAAATAACCATCCTTACCTTTTATAACTCGCAAAGAATCCTAAGAAATCAAGTAAGATCTTGGCAAACTTGAGAAGAAGGTCCTAAACAAGTATATACACATATTAGGAAAGATCCCTAACAGAAAATATAGCAAAGCATCCGAAACAGACCAATTCTGGAGTTGCTGTACTCATTGGTCGAGTGGATTGGTCGAGTGGTCCAATCGACCAATCAGTCGACCAATGCAGACAGTAGCTTAGAAAATCAGAGTTTTGAGATATGAAACCCGAATTTGGTGGTTCAAAAGGGTACTAATCAAGGGGTAGACTACATCAGTAGTATTCTAGCATATAGGGGACCTCAAAACACTAATCAAATCAAGGTATCAAGATCCAAATTAGGAAACAAAAAGTTACCATAAATAAATCAAACATGGATCTTGATGAATTTTGAAATAGAAAACAAAGATAAGAACTATAGGAGGATGGATCATTGCTTTTGGTAATGAAAACATGAAAACATGCATAGGTCTTCATGGAATAGGGCTTAGAAGCATAAATCTAAATAAGGAAATAAAACCTACCATATATGTACTATCATGCATCATGAAGAACACATAGTAAGGTAGAAGAGAACAACTAGAATTCTATGGATTATGGATCATAGAAAGAAAACACAACCATTAACCACTAACATGATCAATGAAAGAAGATCCAAAGAGATCAGAACTCAGATTAGAAGATTAACAGAGATTAAATCATGGTTTGATCATGAATCCTTCAAAAGCTTGCAATGATCATGGTTAAGATCATTGTTCTAGCCTTAAATCCTCAGGATGATCATGAGAACATGTTCAGAGATGTTTGCAACAGAGGATGCAGCATCTCTTCCACTGTCTCAACTCAAAAAGGAAAGAAAAACAAAGTTGGAGGAGAAGAAGAGAGAGTAGACATACCTTTTGATGCAAAAAGAAGAGTTCTGACGAAGATCCGCCAAGAAAACTCCAAGGATGCAAGAGAGATGACTTGCAGAGGTCTTTGGTTCGTTCCAGAGGGTTTGGAGGCAGCAAATACGAAGTGGACTCGAGGTTAGACTTAAATAGAGCAAGAATCAACCTAATTGCCAAAGACAGCACCCATTGGTCGAGTGGATTGGTCGATCGGCCCCGATCGACCAATCAGTCGACCAATGCGATGACAACAAGGCCAAAACAGGGAATTGAAGGCCCAGATCAAATCCAAACCTAAAGGGGTTTTGTACACAAGTCAAGTGACTTACCTAGTAGGTAGAAATGCCTTCAAACCAAGATAGAGAGCACTCCAAGTCCATCAACTAATTAGATCTTCATCAGGATTCTGTTTCCATAAATAGAACCTCATCATCAACCTTCATGGATTCAAAGCCAGACACCAAGTCCTCTACTAGGATGGCCCAAAGCTGACTTCTTACTTTACTTCGGGTCATCGGACCTACAAATAACAAGGTTTCCGGGTCAAGGTTAGGGCTGGGTTTCACACTCATGATTTAGAGCTTGCCGCTGTTGTTTTTGCTTTGAAGATTTGGAGACATTACCTCTATGGTGAGAAAATTGCCAAATTCACGGACCACAAGAGTTTGAAATACTTCTTTACTCAGAAAGAGTTGAACATGAGGCAAAGAAAATGGTTGAAACTAGTCTCTGATTATGATTGTGATATTCAGTATCACCCTGGTAAGGCAAACGTTGTTGCTGATGCTCTTAGTAGGAAGATTCAGAAGAAGGTTTTGGATTTGAATGCTTCGAGTCTACCCTTGTTGTCTTCTATTGAGAGTTTTGATTTGGAAGTTGTTCCTGAGAATTCTGCTGTTGTTCTTTCTGCTATGACGGCAAGGTCTGGTCTTAGAGATAAGATTGTTGTCTTGCAGAGTTCTGATCCGGAACTTAAGGACAAAGTTGAGAAGATTTCTTCGAATCCTGAATCAGATCCCGACTTTGGTATATCTTTGGATGGAGCTTTATTGTTTAGAAGTAGATTGTGTGTTCCAGCAAATGAAGATCTTAAGAAGGAAATATTGAAGGAACCACACCAATCAATCTTTACAGTACACCCTGGAAGCACCAAGATGTACAAGGACTTGAAGGAACATTTTTGGTGGATTGGGTTGAAGGCCGATGTTGACGACTTTGTTGCCAAGTGTGAGACTTGCCAGGGTGTGAAAGCCGTCCATCAACCTCCATCTGGATTGCAGCCCCTTCCTGTTCCTAACTGGAAGTGGGAAGATATCTCCATGGATTTCGTGACTAGCTTGCCTAGGACAAGTAAAGGCAATGACACTGTGTGGGTGATTGTTGATAGGTTGACCATATCAGCCCATTTTATTCCTATGAAGATCACTCATACTTTGGATAAGCTAGCTAGACTTTATGTGGATAATGTGGTTCGTCTACATGGTGTGCCGATGAGTATTGTGTCTGATCGTGATCCTAGGTTCACCTCAAGGTTTTGGAACAGTCTACAGAAAGCCTTGGGAACCCAATTGAACTTGAGTACAGCTCATCATCCACAGTCAGATGGACAGTCTGAGCGGACAATTCAAACTTTGGAAGACATGCTCAGATCTTGCGTGGTGGATATGGGTGGAAATTGGGATGAACACTTAGCTTTGGTTGAGTTTGCCTATAATAACAGTTATCAAGCAACGATAGGCATGGCTCCGTTTAAGGCTTTGTATGGTTGCACTTGTAGAACACCATTGTATTGGACTGAGACGGGTGAAAGAAAAGTCTTAGGTCCTGATTTGATTGAAGCTACGAGCGCAAAGGTGGATATGATAAGAGAAAGGATTAAGTCTGCGCCGATCAAGACGGAAATCCTATGCTGACAAGAGAAGGACTGATCTGGAGTTTCAAGTTGGAGAGAAAGTTTTCTTGAAGGTTTCACCAATGAAGGGCGTGATGAGATTTAATATTAAAGGGAAGCTTAGCCCTCGTTTCATTGGACCTTTTGAAATTTTGGAAAAGGTTGGACCCGTTGCTTATCGATTGGCATTACCTCCGTCTATTGCTGCTGTGCATAATGTGTTCCACATTTCGATGCTCCGGAAATATGTTGAAAATCCGGAACATGTCTTACAGCAGGCACCTGAAAGGCTGAGTGCTGATCTTACCTATGATGAAGAGCCAGCTGAAATTTTGGATAAGAAGGACAAGCAATTGCAGAATCGCACCATCCCTTTGGTAAAGATTCGTTGGAAGGACCATACCCCTGAAGAAGCCTCTTGGGAGAAAGAAGAAGATATGAAGGAGAAGTTTCCTCATCTCCTTGGAAGCACAGGTACGCTTTCAATTTCGGGGACGAAATTTTTTTTTAAGGGGGGAGAATGTAAAACCCAGCCCTGACCCTAATCCGGAAACTCTGTTTATTGTAGGTCCAGTGACCCGAAGTAAGGCAAGAAGTCATCTTTGGGCCATTTCTGTTGAAGACTTGATGGCTGGATTGGAATCCATGAGTGTTGATGCTAGTGTTCCAATGGTGGAAATTGCACCCGGATGAAGATTGGATTAGTTGATGGTCTTGGAGTGGTCTCTGTATTGATTCAAAGGCATTTCTAACTCCTAGGTATGTCACTCTAGAGGTGTGCAAAACCCCTTGATGTTTGGACTTGATATGAGCCTTCAATTCCCTGTTTTGAAGTTGCTGTCTTAATTGGTCGACTCATTGGTCGATTGGATCAATCGACCAATCAATCGACCAACTGATTCTGTTTTTGAAATTTGAATCCTGTCACTTCTATTTAAGTCTAATCTCGGGAATACTCCGCCTCCTCTGCCTCCTAAGCCTCTGGAACAAGTTAGAACCCTAATCTAACCCATTCCCTTGCATTCTTTGGTGATCTCTTTCAAAGACTTAAAGAATTCTTCATCTTTCTACGGCAAAGGTATGATCTCAACCACTCTCTCTTCTATCTCTGATTTTCTTTCTTTTATTCTGTTTTCATTGAGATCAGAAAGGTGATGAAGCATTCGTGTAATCATCGATTCTCTGATCTCACCATATTCTTTAAGACTCATGATCATCATCATGTTCTTAAACCCTACCTATTGAATTCTTGAAAACCCTAACCCTAATTCTTTGAAACCCTAATCCGTGTGATTGTCTGGAGAACTTTTGGTAACCCCCCTTGTGAAGGAAAATCTTCTTGAGTAATATTGTGTTAACCTAAACTTCATCATTGAATGACCCTTCTTGTTATTCTTGGCTAACAATTTATCTCCCTTCATTCAGATCTCACAATTATTTTCCGAGGGAACCAGAAAGGGTAAAACCCTAATTCTTGGGTAAGATCAAGAACCTCTAGTTTAATCATGGTAACCCAATTATTATGTTTCCTTTACTAGATCTGAATTCTTTCATATCCTAGTTCATTATCTTTAATCTTTCTATTTTTTTTCCCCTCCTAACCTATGATAACCTAATCAGATTAACCTCATGATTTCTAGGTTGTAACTTGAGAATTGTTTTGAGTTATGGTTTGATATCCTCTATACCCTAGGATACTACCATGATAATTCCCCTCTTAATTGTACCCTTTTGAACCATCGAATTCGGTTCTGGATTCTCAAAATTCGGATTCTTGCGGGGCCATCATGCGCATTAGTCGACTCATTGGTCGACTGGTCCAGCAGACCAATCAATCGACCAATGAGTACAACAACCTCAATCTTGGTCTGTTTCGATTGATTTATGATCTTTTCCTTTATGCATCTTTCCTAACATGTTGTGTGCACTTGTTTAGGACTGTCTTCTCAGGTTTTGTCAAGATCATACTTGATTCTTTAAGATTCCATTCAAGTTAGAAGGTAAGGACAGTTGATTCCTTAACTACATAGATTGCTTGTTCTCTGGTTTCTACTTTATGAAACTATGAGATTACCTACTGTAGTTGTATTTTAATTCTGATCTCCTACTGTAGAAACAATAGCACTTAATTATATCATCTTTTCATTGTTTATGTTATATGAATTACTTATTACTGCTTAATCTGATGTTGCTTTTACATTCTCTTTTATATGATGAACTAGTGGTTGTGTATGTCATGACTGATCTGAGAATGTGTTTGCTTAAGTTTGGTTTGGGATTGGGAAGTGTCCTTTTGAAACTTCTGTCCTTGGACATTATCGGAAATAGTATGGGATGTTTCCGGGGTTGCCCATCGACACTTTCCCGAATCAATGGTTGTCATACCTAGGGATGTCTAGTAGTGTTTGGCTAGGATACACCCCTGTTATATCACACCCGATTCGGAAGGGTATTGAGACCGAACGACCCATGGTAGCAATGGGGATTCACGGGCACTCAAGACCGGTGAGTTATATCCGTGAGAGGACGGGAATCACATTGTGGGGGCCATTTATTGGAGGGTTGCATATGGCTAGACTTGGGCTCATGGGCGCTCAAGACCGGTGAGTTATATCCGTGAGAGGACATGAGAACTTCCCGTTTACCATATGTGGATAACCAATAGGGTTGATGAGTCCGGTGAGTAATATCCGTGACTCTAGTGTGAAGGATACCGGAAAGGATTCCGAGAGGGGAGGAATGGAAGTATCTGGAACTGATTTGATGTAACTGAGTAGATGACTTGCATTGGGCTAGGCTTTTCCCTGACATGCGCCGGTACTTATGCCAAATGGTTGTGAGAGAGTGTGTTGACTTAACCCCCTACCATGGTTTGTCCGAGAGGGATGCCCGGACCCACTACCAACAGGAGCCGTATGCGTGACCTACCCAAAGAAGTACGGTGCTTTGACTTAAAGCATGTCTGCCATAGAGACCAACATACATAGAGTTAGATGCGTACATACATTACTTGTTTCATACTGCATTGCATCATGTTATGTTTTGCCACATGTTATCTATGATGTTATGGATTAACTACCTTACTGAGTTTCTTCGAAACTCATTCCTGTTGTATATTTCTTTTTGTTAGATTATCCTGCAGGCACTGGAATACTATGACGAGCAAGACAAATGAAGCACAAGCCGATGAAGCGTATTACACGCAAAGTGCTGGCAACGATCAAGATTACTTTGATGATCCCCCGGCGGATCAAGCTGCGTACTACTTTTGAGAACGGCATAGAGTTAGAACGGATTCATTGGATTGATGAAGTCCATACTTATGAAGACGTTATCTATAAACTTGAAGACGCTTGATCTTAGTTTATTTATTAGTACATTTGTTTCAGTTGTAATCCCTTTTTGATTTTTATACTACGTTCCGCTATTTTGGTAAAGTGAGTTTCCGCCTCACTTCACTCCTTTTTGATATCATTGGATATTTGGTATCTTTCTGCACTCTGATTATTCTGATTGTTCATTTCTTGTTTTGAACCTTGTTTATAATATTAAACCTTGATTTATTTTTGTTCATGATTATGTTATTGCATATGTGGGAGGATGATTTCCTCGATACTTGATCTTCGGGGTTGTGGATCACACTCTCGGGTATGCCAGTTAGGGTACCGGCTGGGAGGATGTGATAGCCCTAATTGAAAGAGAAAATCAGATTAAGAGATGAATTCATGTTGTAAAGAAGAGAAAAATCAAAATAAGAAAGCAAGAACATCATGTATGAGAATCATAGCATGGAAAGGGTGAAGAGAGGTTTAAACAAAGCAAAAGAGCTTGTAGAAGAGGTGGTTGCAAGGTTGCAGCACCATCTTCACGAACTCAGTAGCAAGAACAAGATGAGGTAGAAGTAGATTAGAGAGAGAGTGAGAGATTACATACCTTGGAGAAGAGATTAGAGAAGAGAGACAATGATTCTTGAAGAAGATCAACACCCAAGCAAAGGAGGAGGCTTAGAGGAGCTTACCCACGTTCTCAGATGTTGAAATGAGTGAAATAATGATTTAGGTTGAGGTTTCACTTAAAAAGGAGAAAGGAATTTCCAAAAAGCACCTTTTTATTTGAATCTGGGCTTGTTGGTCGATACCTTGGGTTGATAGTATCGACCAACAGCATCGACCAATAGAGTCTCAACAGAATTTTCAGGAATAGTTCAGCAACTTTGGATGTGGATTCGGAGGGCTATACAAGGTCAAATTGAGTGAGGTTTTCTCCTAAAAGTCAATCAAGAAGTCTAGTTTCCAGAAATACCTTTGGATCAAGCATGGGAGTTAATTAGGTCCACCAACTAAGCTCACCTCCTTCGATGAGCAAGCAGGATTTGCCAGACATAGTTCAGCAACTTCGGACAGGGATTTGGAGGGCTATATGGGGTCAAATTGATTGGGGTTTTCTCCTACAAGTCCATCAAGAAGTATAGTTTTTGGAAATACTTTCATATTGTGCATAGGAGTTCATTAGGTATTTCAACTAATTCACTCCTCTTCGGTGCGCAGATTTAAAACTAACACTGACAATGCTCTCAAGTGAGGGGCACCATCGTCAATGTCCATGGGCTTGGGCTCCGACACCAAATCATCAACCAAAAGGGTCTACAAGGAATTTTCCCACCACTTCAGGTCATTGGATCTACAGACAATACAATTTCCGGGCCGGGTCAGGGTAAGGATAAGGCCGGACATTACAGATCTACCCTAAGGGAATGGTCTGGCATGACTTCCTAAGGCTTTCAAAGATAATAACACTGAAATCAAGGTCCAACTTTAAGGTCTAACATCAAACGAGTCTTTCTTCACCCAAAACAAATAGGGTGTCCTGGCTAGGTTTGGGCTGGATGTCACAAAAGATGTCGAGATTGCTCGTGTCACATCCACCCAGTTGGTACCCTAACTGGCATACCCGAGTGTGTGATCCACAGCCCCGAAGATCAAGTATCGAGGAAATCATCCTCCCACATAGACAATAACATAATCATAAACAGAAAATAATCAATGTTTAATATTATAAACAAAATATCCAAATCAGGAAATGAATAAATAATGTAATCAGAGTACGGAAAATGATACCATATATCCGAAGATATCAAAATAGAGTAGAGAGAGGTGGAAACTCACTCCACAGCTATAGCGGAAATGTAGTGCATAAGTCTAAAAAGAATTACAACTGTTTCTAAAGAAAAGCAAGAAAGACAACTAAGCTTAAGAGTTTTCTATCCTATAGATGACATCTTCAAAATAGTGGACTTCGTCAATCCAACATAGATGTTCCAGTTCTACATTACGTCTAATCGTAGTACGCAATTTGATCACTCGAGGGATCATCAGTGAAATCTTGATTGTCGCCAACACCTTGCATGTAGTACGCTTCATCGTATTGTCCTTCATAGTAGTCAGTACCTATAGAATAATCTAACAAAAGATTGTACAAAAAGGAATGAGTTTTGAAAGAAACTCAATAAGGCAAGTTAACTCTTAACAACATAAATAACATGCGGCAAATCATAACAAGATGCAATGCAGTATGAAACAAATAATGTCAATATGCATCTAAACTCTATGTATGCTGGTCTCTATTGGCAGACATGCTTTAAGTCATAGCACCGTACTTCTTTGGGTCGTCAGTCACTCCCCCTCAGCCATCCTGGCATCTTGGGTCTGCCGGGGTAATTGGGTAAAGTCCTCATCAAACCATGGTTGGGGTTCAGGTCACCACTCTCTCACATCACCATTGGTCTAACTACTGGTGCATGTCAGGGTTAAGCCTAGCCCAATGCAAGTCAACTACTCAGTCACATCAACTCAGTTCCAGATACGTCCATTCCTCGTCCCTGACGATCCTTTCCGGTATCCTTCGCACTAGAGTCCTAATAGTCCCAAACTACAGACTCATCAACCCTATTGGTTATCCACATATGGTAAACGAGAAGCTCTCATGTCCTCTCATGGGTTGGTTACAAGTCTTGAGCGCCCATGAGCCCAAGTCTATCCATATGCAACCCTCCAATGAATGGCCCCCACAATATGATTCTCGTCCTCTCACGGGTTGGTTATTGGTCTTGAGCGCCCGTGAATCACATTGCTACCACGGGTCGTTCGGTCTCAATACCCTTCCGATTCGGGTCTGATATGATGGGGACATCCTAGCCAAACACTGCTAGACAGTCCTAGGTATGATACCCAATGATTCGGGAAAGCGTCAATGGGCAGCCCCGGAAACATCCCATACTATTTCCGGTAATGTCCAAGGACAGAAGTGTCAAAAGGACACTCCCCAATCCCAAACCATACCTAATCAAACACATTCATAGATCAATCATGTCATACACAATCAACAATTCATCATATAAAAGAGCCATGCCTATAGAGCCATGCAAGGGTTTCAAGAAAATATTCGAATAGAATGAGATCACGAAGGGATGGTTGCAAGGATGCAGCATCTTCTTCCTAATCTCAATCAAGAATAAGATTAAGGAAATGAAATTCGTAATGTCGAAGTGATTACTAACCTTGAATTGGCAGATCAAAGATGAGAAGCTTCAAATCTGCAGAGGAATCGTTTGAATCACCAAAGAGAGTTTCGGAGAGGTCTTCTCACGTTCAAAAAGTGTTTAGGAGGCTGCCGTAACTAAGAAACACGAAGTAGGGTTTAAATAAAAGTGAAAAACCCTAAAATTGCATTTTCTCGGATTTAGCAAACCTTTGGTCGAGTGCTTGGTCGACTGGCCCAGTCGACCAAGCAGAACAGCAAGGCCAAAATAGGGAAATGGAGGATCAAATGGGCTCTAAACCTCAAGGGCTTTTCCACACATATCAAGTGACATACCTAGTGTATAGAAATGCCTTCAAACCAAGTCAGATAATACTCCAAGTCCTTCAACTAATCTCATCTTCAGACAGGTGCAGGCTTCTTTCTAGATCAGCACAGGCTTCCAAGATTTGAACTCCACCATCAATATCCATGGGTTCAGAGTCAGACACCATGTCTTCTACTGAGATGGCCCACAACTAGCTTCTTCCTCTACTCCGGGTCTTCGGACCTACAAACAACCGGGTTTCTGGGTCAAAGTCAGGGTTAGGTTAGGGCTGGATTTCACATTCCCCCCTCCTTAAAAGAAATTTCGTCCTCGAAATTGAGAGCGTACCTGAATTTCCAAAAAGGTGGGGAAACTTCTCCTTCATATCTTCTTCCTTCTCCCAAGAAGCTTCTTCAGGGGTATGGTTCTTCCAACGAATCTTTACCAAAGGAATGGTGCGATTCCACAATTGCTTATCCTTTCTATCCAAAATTTTGGCTAGCTCTTCATCATAGATAAGATTAGCACTAAGTCCTTCAGGTGCTTGCTGTAATATGTGTTCCAGATTCTCTATGTATTTCCGAAGCATCGAAACATGAAACACATTGTGCATAGCAGCAAGAGATGGAGGCAAGGCCAAACAATACGCAACAGGTCCAACCTTCTCTAGAATCTCGAAAGGTCCAATGTACCGAGGGCTACGCTTTCCTTTGACATTGAATCTCATCACACCCTTCATAGGTGAAACCTTCAAGAAAACCTTCTCTCCAATTTGAAATTCCAAATCGGTCCTTCTATTATCAGCATAAGATTTCTGTCTTGACTGGGCAGACTTAATCCTTTCTCTAATCATATCGACCATTGCGCTAGTAGCTTCAATCATCTCTGGACCTAAGACTTTTCTCTCACCAGTCTCAGTCCAGTACAAGGGTGTCCTACATGTATTACCATACAAAGCCTTGAACGGAGCCATGCCTATAGTTGCTTGACCTAAGACTTTTTCAAAGATTTGGCTTCTTCCGGAAAAGCTGGATAAAGTGTATGGAATTGCGGAGGATTTTGTATTTACAGAATGCTTCACAATCCTCGAGGGAAATAAACAAATGATAACATATGTTTTCCCGACTCTATTACTCTTCTTCTTCTTGAATTTGTGTTGCTTCTTGACTCTGTGTTGCTTCTGACAAAGCTGCTTCGATCTTGTTTGAATTCTTGACGATCACCGACGATGACTTTCCTTTTTGACCGAACGAAGATTGTATCTCAACACTTGTTATCTCATATGTATATTTGATGTAAAGGTTGGCCCCTTCTGGTCGTTTAAAGGAATAAAGAATTAACTTCATCTTTGAACTTTGTCAGTCACTTGAGTCTTTGTTGCAGTAGGTCTTAGTTGTTTCAAAACAATGCCTTTACTTAAAGATTTCTGTAGAAATTCAATAAGGTTTAGAAGGAACTCACTCGGGTTTTAATCCGATGCCTTGTAGAAGGTCCCACACGGGTTTTAAACCGATGCCTTTACTTAAGAATTTCTGGAGAAATTCAATAAGTTTGAGAAGGAACTCACTCAGGTTTTAAACCGATGCCTTTACTTAAGAATTTCTGGAGAAATTCAATAAGTTTGAGAAGGAACTCACTCGGGTCTTAATCTGATGCCTTGTAGAAGGTCCCACACAAGTTTTAAACCAATGCCTTTACTTAAGAATTTCCGGAGAAATTCAATAAGTTTGAGAAGGAACTCACTCGGGTTTTAATCAGATGCCTTTTGATTTTGTTGCTGGATCTGATCTTAAGTGTTGTGTGATGCCCCTAATCAAAAGATAGTTTGTTGAAAACTGAGAATTGTAATGATTGAGTTGAATTTTGTTACATCATGAATGAAAATGATAATCTCTTCAAGGATAATATTTCTTCAAGTGCCCGGCATTCCACGAACGATCCAACTCTTTCGGGTTGTTATGTTATTTAGCTTATCGCCTCCCGAACCGAATTGTTTAATAACCATATATGGGCCTTCCCATGAAGGGTCCAATTCCTCTGATGGCGTGGATTTGAAGCTAAGGTATTTCTCAATACCAAGTCTCCTGCTATGTATCGACGATTCTTCACTCGAGAATTATAATGTGATGCTATCCTTCGTTGATAATGTTGAGTTCGTGCTATTGCTTTTGCACGAACTTAATCTAACAAGTCAAGGCTATCTAGCAATCCTTGTACATTTGCTTTTGCTTCGAACTCTCTTTCCCGTAGTGTTCTAGCTATTACTTCAATAGGTGCCAACGCTTCAGATCCATAAGCCAGTTAAAAGGAGTTTCTCCTGTGGGTGTCCAAACCGTAGTACGATAGGCCCACAGTACGTTGTGCAATTCTTCGACCCATAATGCTTTATTAGCTTCGAGTCTTCTCTTTATCCCCTCAAGTAATGTTTGGTTTGTAACCTCTACTTGGCCGTTGCTTTGGGGGTATGCCACTGAAGACATACGATGCTCGATCAAATACGTTCCGCAGAACTATTCAAATTTTGGGTTATCGAATTGAGTGCCATGATCGGTCACAATTATTTTTGGCATCTCGAACCGATATATGATTGACTCAAGCACGAACTTCTCCACCTTTCTTTCAGTAATGGTTGCCAGGGCGCTAGCCTCGACCCATTTGGTGAAGTAGTCAATCGCTACTATGAGATATTCTCTTCCGCCCGACGCCTTGGTGAATTTCCGATGATATCGATTCCCCATGATATCGATTCCCCACATCGCGAAAGGGATGGGGTCTAGAATCGAAGTCAAGGTTTCAGCTGGGCGTTTAGATACCGTAGCATGGATTTGGCAATTGTTACACCGATGAACATATTCCATAGCAGCTTGCTGAAGCTTAGGCCAATATAAATCGAGCCTCAAAATTTTGAGTGCCAGGGCCCGACCGCCCATGTGAGCGTCACAAATTCCTTCATGTACTTTGGCCAGAGCTAATTCCAATCCTTTAGGACCCAAGCATCTCAAAAGGGGTCTAGAATAAGATCTTCTGTATAGCCTTCCGTTCTGCATAATGAATCGTGTTGATCGCACCTTGATTAATCTTGCTTCTTTCGGATCTTCTGGCAGTTTATCATCTCTCAGATATTCTACGATAGGATCCATCCATGAACGCTCTGCTTCAATATAGGATATCTCCTTTTCCCGATAACTTGGGAATGTTACTTCTTCTATGTAGACCGAAGGGTCTAAATTCTTTTCTTTGGCATTGGCTAATCTTGATAGCTCATCTGCCATTCTATTTTCCTTTCTTGGGATCTGATGTATTTTCAGATTCCTGAATTCTTTCTGCAATGCTAGGACAATCTCTTGATACTTTTGTAATCGGGGTTCTTTAATGCCTTACTCCCTTTGTACTTGATTAACAATAAGCTGTGAGTCACTAAAAATAGTAACGTCTGCTATCACCAATGCTTTTGACAATCGAAGTCCAGGTATTAGGGCCTCGTACTCTGCCTCATTGTTACTTGCTTCGAATGCAAATCTTAATGCATATCAAATAATAAAACATGTTGGACTCTTCAGGAAAATTCCAGCCTCTTCTCCTTGCTTATTACTCGAACCATCCACGTATACCTCCCAATTGGTTGGAATAGTGGGTTCGGCAATTTTCTCCACCGGTGCAGTAGTCTCTACTATGAAATCGGCTAATGCTTGGGCTTTAATTGCCGTTCGAGGCTTGAAGCTTACTTGGAACTCACTGAGTTCGACCGACCAAGCTACCATTCTTCCAGACAAATCAGATTTACGAAGAACTTTACAAAGGGGAAAAGTAGTAAATACCTCGATTGGATGAGCCTGAAAATATGGTCGTAGTTTTCTATCTGCTATCATAAGAGCTAGAGCCTGCTTTTCGATCTGAGAGTACTGTGTCTCCGCGTCAAGTAGTACGTGGCTGACATAATAAATTGGCCACTACTTTTTGTCTTTTTCCCGAACGAGTACCGCGCTAACTGCTGAAGGGGATGCTGCTAAATATAGCTGTAAAATTTCTCCCTTCTTGGGTCGGGACAATAGCGGTGGTCTTCCCAGTGTTTCCTTCAGATCTTCGAAATCTTTCTGACACTCCTCAGTCCATTTTGCCTCCTTACTACCCCTCAAGTCTTTGAGTGCTTTGAAAAAAGGTAAGCACTTTTCTCCTGACTGTGAGATGAAACGATTCAACGCGGCTACTCTCCCAGTTAAACATTGCACATCCTAAACAATCTTGGTGGCTTCCATATCAATCAAAGCTTGTATTTTGGTTGGGTTAGCCTCAATACCTCTTTGTGACACCATAAAGCCCAAGAACTTTCATGATGAAACTTCGAAGGCACACTTTTCAGGATTCAGCTTCATTTGATATTTTCGTAGTACTGAAAATACCTCTGTTAAATCTTCAATATGCTTTGTTCTCACAGTGCTTCAATATCGTCAACATACGCTTCCACGTTCTTCCCGATCAAGTCTTTAAAGATTTTGTTGACGGCCCTCTGATAAGTAGCCCCTGCATTTTTCAAACCAAACGGCATGATTTTATAATAAAAACTATCACGATCAGTCATGAAAGCCGTAAACTTCTCATCCTCCTTATTCATGAGGATCTGGTTGTATCCTGAGTATGCATCCGTGAAACTCAATGTTTCATATCCTGTTGTTGCATCTATCAACAGATCAATCATGGGCAATAGGTAATAGTATTTAGGGCAAGCTTTGTTGAGATCTGTGTAATCTGTACACATTCTCCACTTTCCATTCACCTTTTTGACCATTACCACGTTAGCCAACCAGATTGGGCACTCAATGGGCTTAATGAAACCTGAGTTCTTCAACTTTTCAACCTCGCCCCGAAAGGCCTCATACTTTTCTATGGAGAAATTTCTCCTCTTCTGAATAACTGGTTTCACCTTTGGATCTATCCAAAGTTTGTGCTCTGCAACTTGCCGATCAATTCCTAGCATGTCGTCCGCAGACCACGTGAACACATCGCTATTTTGTTGAAGAAAAAACTTCAACTCCTTTTTGAATTCTTCCAGCTGCTTAGATCCAATATAAGTAATTCTTTTCTCATCATCGAGATACTGCTGGACTTGTTCCAACTTTTCTACTGGCTCAGGCCTTTGCATTTCTGCCTCATCCCAATCATCTCATACTTCTATTGGTAACGCCGTTACCTTTCTCGGGCCCTCCTTATCCTTTAAATATGCAACATAACACTGTCGAGAGATTCTCTGGTCAGATGAGACCTGACCAATCCCCATCTCTGTCGGGAATTTTATTTTCAGGTGCTTTGTTGAAACTATAGCACCTAATGTGAAACCCAACCCTAACCTTGACCCGAAAACCCTATTTTTTTGTAGGTCTAGCAACCTGAAGTAAGGCAAGAAGTCAGCTTTGGGCCATTCCAGTAGAAGACTTGATGGCTGGATTGAAATCCATGAGGGTTGATGTCAAGTGTTCCATCTATGGAAACTGCACCCTGATGAAGATCGGATTAGTTGATGGACTTGGAGTGCTCTCTGTATTGGTTTGAAGGCATTTCTACCTACTAGGTATGTCACTTTAGGTGTGTGCAAAACCCCTTGATGTTTGGACTTGATCTGAGCCTTCAATTCCATGTTTTGAAGTTGCTGTTTTGATTGGTCGACTCATTGGTCGACTGGACCAGTCGACCAATCAATCGACCAATTGATTCTGTTTTTGAAAATTAGGTTGTGGCTACTCTATTTAAGTTTAATCTCGGGAATACTCCGCCTCATCTGTCTCCTAAGCCATCTAGAACGAGTTAGAACCCCTTTCTAACCAATTCCCTTGCATCCTTGGTTGATATCTCACAAGAACTCAAGTGATCTTCATCCTCCTGCATCAAAGGTATGTTTATAATCTCTTTTCTTTTCTATCTCTGATTTTCTTTTCTTTGATCTGTTCTGGATTGAGATCAGGAAGGAGATGTTGCATTCTTGCAACCATCTATTCCATGATCTCATTCGATTCCTTGAGATATATGATCATCGTCATGATCTCAACCTTAACCAGTTAGATTCTTGAAACCCAAGCCAATTATTTCTTGAAACCCTAACCCTTGTATGATCATTCTAGAAACCTTTCGGTAACCTCCCATGTGAGGGAAACCTCATGGGTAATATTTAGGTTGATCTGAATTTAATATTGTATAGTTTTTCTTGTTGTTATTGGCAAATCATTAATTCCCTCCCTCCTATGATCTCAACCTTTTCATGGGAGCCAAAAAGAGTGAAACCCTAATTCTTGGATGTATGTTAATTGACCCTGTTAATAGCCAATCAATGTGTTTTCCTTACAAGAATTGTATCCTATCATCCTCTAATTATTTACCCTTGATCATACTGTGTTTTCTTCATGATCCATGATTTAACCTAATTAGGTTAACCTTTTGGTTCCTAAGTTGTAACTTGGAAACTTGATTTGGTTGGTGGTTTGATGTCCTTTATATACTAGGATACTACCATTATAGTTTCCCTCTTATTTTGTACCCTTTTGAACCACCAAATTCGGTTTCTTAATCTAAAATTTCTGATTCTTGAAGGCTACTGTCTCTGTTGGTCGACTCATTGGTCGACTGGGGCAGTAGACCAATCAGTCAACCAATGAGTACAGCAACCTCATTCTTGGTCTGTTTTGATTGATTTGTGATCTTTCCTTCTATGTATCTTTCCTAACATGTTGTATACACTTGTTTAGGACTTTCTTCTCAGGTTTAGTCAAGGTCTTGCTTGATTTCCCTAAGTTCCTTTACAAGTTAGAAGGTAAGGACTGTTATTCTGTAATTACATAGATTGCATACTCTTGAGTTTATACTTTATGGAACTCTGAGTTTAACTACTGTTCTTGTACTTTATACTTCTGTTATACTACTGTAAGTATAGTAGTACTTTATTATGTTTTCTTTTTCATTATTCAAGCTTATAAGAATTGCTTATTACTATATTGTCTTATGATTAGATCATGCTTGTATACTCTCATTTATATGATGATGTGTTGACGGTGTATGTCATGACTGATCTGGGATTGTGAGGTGTCCTTTTGACACTTCTGTCCTTGGACATTATCGGAAATAGTATGGGATGTTTCCGGGGTTGTCCATCGACGCTTTCCCGAATTATTGACTGTCATACCTAGGGCTGTCTAGCAGTGTTTGGCTAGGATGTCCCCGTTATATCAGACCCAAATTGGAAGGGTATTGAGACCGAACGACCCGTGGCAGCAATGGGGATTCACGAGCGCTCAAGATCGGTAACCAACCCGTGAGAGGACGGGAATCACATTGTGGGGGCCATGTATTGGAGGGTTGCATATGGTTAGACTTGGGCTCATGGGCGCTCGAGACCGGTGAGTTATATCCGTGAGAGGACATGAGAGCTTCCCGTTTACCATATGTGGATAACCAATAGGGTTGATGAGTCCGTATTTGAGAGAGTCGAATACGCTGACTCTAGTGGAAAGGATATTAGAAAGGATCCCGAGAGGGGAGGAATGGAAGTATCTGGACCTGAGTTGATGTAACTGAGTAGATGACTTGCATTGGGCTAGGTTTTACCCTGACATGCACCAGTACTTAGACCAAATGGTGATGTGAGAGAGAGATGACTTTACCCCCAGCCATGGAATGTCCGAGAGGGATGCCGAACCCACTACCAAACGAAGCCGTATGCGTGACCTACCCAAAGAAGTATGGTGCTATGACTTAAAGCATGTCTGCCAATAGAGACCAGCATACATAGAGTTTAGATGCATACATACATTATTTTTTCATACTAAATTGCATCTTGCTATGTTTTGCCACATGTTATTTATGTTGTTATGGATTAACTACCTTACTGAGTTTCTTCGAAACTCATTCCTTTTTGTACATTGTTTTGTTAGACTATTCTACAGGTACTGACTACTATGAAGAACCATACACTGAAGCGCAAGCCGATGAAGCGTACTACACGCAAGGTGTTGGCGACAATCAAGATTACTCTGATGATCCCTCAGTTGATCAAGTTGCGTACCACGATTAAACGCAACATGGAATTGGAACATCTCAGCTGGATTGATGAAGTCCATTATTTTGAAGATGTCATCTATGTCACATCCTCCCAGCCGGTACCCTATCTGGCATACCCGAGAGTGTGATCCACAGCCCTAAAGATCAAGTTTAGGAACAATCATATCCATTTCGCACAATAACATAATCAAAAGCAAGAACAAATCATAATGTTCAAGTAATTTATAATAAAAGTCAAGAAAGGATCTCAAAAGGATCACTATAGAATATCAGAGTGCGGAATAACAAGATACCAAATCAAAAGACAACTGTAGAGTATAGCGGAAATATACCTTACAAACACATGCGGAAGGTAGATCGAAATCTAAATAAAGCTCTAAGCTAATACAAGTAATGTAAAAGATAAGTCTAGAAGAAACAAAGGAAATCTAATCCACATCTTCAGTCAGCTCTTCTTGTTCTTCAGTCTTCATCTTCTTCACCTTGCGCTTCCTCATACGGGCCGTCAAAGAAATACAAACCTGTAGAGAAGGCTAACAACAGATTGCACAAAAAAGGAATGAGTTTCGAAAGAAACTCGAGAAGGCAAGTTAATCCATAACAACATAAATAACATGGAAGCAAACCATAACAAGATGCAATGCAATATGAAACAAGTAATGTATGTATGCATCTAAACTCTATGTATGCTGGTCTCTATGGCAGACATGCTTTAAGTCATAGCACCGTACTTCTTTGGGTAGGTCCGCTCACATCCTCAACCATTTAAGATATCTTGAATTCCCTCCAACCATTTAAGATATCTCGGGCGACCGATTGGTAATGGGTCCTGCATCCTTCTCGGACAATTTCCATGGTAAGGGGTTAAGTCAACACACTCTCTCACAACCTTTTGGCATAAGTACCGGCGCATGTCAGGGGAAAGCCTAGCCCAATGCAAGTCATCTAGTCAGTTATATCAACTCAGTTCCAGATACGTCCATTCCTCGTCCCTGACGATCCTTTCCGGTATCCTTCGCACTAGAGTCAGCGTATCCTATGGCACCGACCAACTCGGACTACGGACTCATCAACCCTATTGGTTATCCACATATGGTAAACGGGAAGCTCTCATGTCCTCTCACGGATATAACTCACCGGTCTCGAGCGCCCATGAGCCCAAGTCTAGCCATATGCAACCCTCCAATAAATGGCCCCCACAATGTGATTCCCGTCCTCTCACGGGTTGGTTACCGGTCTTGAGCGCCCGTGAATCCCCATTGCTACCACGGGTCGTTCGGTCTCAATACCCTTCCGAATCGGGTCTGATATAACAGGGGTATATCCTAGCCAAACACTGCTAGACATCCCTAGGTATGACAACCACTGATTCGGGAAAGTGTCGATGGGCAACCCCGGAAACATCCCATACTATTTCCGATAATGTCCAAGGACAGAAGTGTCAAAAGGACACTTCCCAATCCCAAACCAAACTTAAGCAAACACATTCTCAGATCAGTCATAACATACACAACCAGTAGTTCATCATATAAAAGAGAATGTAAAAGCAACATCAGATTAAGCAGTAATAAGTAATTCATATAACATAAACAATGAAAAGATGATATAAATAAGTGCTACTGTTCCCACAGTAGGAGATCAGAATTAAAATACAATAACAGTAGGTAATCTCATAGTTTCATAAAGTAGAAACCAGAGAACAAGCAATCTATGTAGTTAAGGAATCAACTATCCTTACCTGATTATCGCCGAAGATAATCCAAAGATCAAAGAGAGAGACACCAAACATGGCAAATAAACCCCTAACAAGCATAGATACAACATTAGGAAAGATACCTAAAAGATCAGAGAGCAAACGAATCAAATCGAGCGAAAATTGAAGCTACTGACTTCATTGGTCGATTGCCTTGGTCTACTGACCCAGTCGACCAATGAGTCGACCAATCGAGTCAGTACGGAATAGTGAAAACTGTTTTGGCCATAACTTCTTCGTTTGAAGTCGGATTGATCCGAAATTCGAAGGGGAACTTCTTAGGATGTATTAGAATCATATGGGAAGATAAAATCATCAAGTCATGGTAAAAAGATGGGTTCTTGATTTAACCCAAGAAGTTAGGGTTTCAACCTTTATGGCTCTCATGAAAAGGTTATGATCACAGGAAGAAAGGGAATGGTTGCAATCAAGAACATAATAAGAAAATCTTGTTTAGGTTAATAGAAACATTATGGGAAGATAATCATGGTCAAAAGATGTGTTCTTGATCTAACCCAAGAAATTAGGGTTTCACCCTTATGGTTCCCATAAAAAGGTTAAGATCACAGGAGGGAGGGAATTGATGATTGGCCAATTACAACAAGAAGAATTAAAGAATATTGAATTTAGATCAACCTCCACATTACCGATGAGGTTTCCCTCACATGGGAGGTTACCAAAAAGGTTCTCAGATAATCACCCAGGTTAGGGTTTCAAAGGATTAGGGTTAGGGTTTTCAAAGATTCCCATGGGTGGGGTTGAGATCATGATGATGATCATAGATCTCAAGGAACAAGATGAGATCATGGAGTGGATGGTTGCAAGAGTGCATCATCTTCTTCCTGATCTCAGCCAAGAACAGATTAAAGAAAGAAAATCAGAGATGGAGAAGAAAGAAAAGAGAGTAGACATACCTTTGATGCGAGAGGAAGAAGATTACTTCAAGTCTTGTGAGAGATCACCAAGGAATGCAAGGGAATTGATTAGATTAGGGTTCTAACTCATTCCAGAGGCTTAGGAGGCATAGGAGGCGAAGTAATCCCGAGATTTGACTTAAATAGAGGAGACAGGACCAAATTGGTAAATTCAGACACCATTGGTCGATTGGATTGGTCTACTGGTCCAGTCGACCAATGAGTCGACTAATCAGGACAGCAAGGTTCAAACAGGGATTCGGAGGGCTATACAAGGTCAAATTGAGTGAGGTTTTCTTCTACGAGTCAATCAAGAAGTCTAGTTTCCATAAATACCTTCGGATCAAGAATTGGAGTTCATTAGGTTCACCAACTAGGCTCATCTTCTTCGATGCGCAAGCAGGATTTGACAGACATAGTTCAGCAACTTCGGACAGGGATTTGGAAGGTTATATGGGGTCAAATTGAGTGGGGTTTTCTCCTACAAGTCCATCAAGAAGTCTAGTTTCAGGAAATATAATCGGATTGAGCACAGGAGTTCATTAGGTATTTCAACTAATTCACCCCTCTTCGGTGCGCAGATTCAGAACAAAACTGATGGCTCTCATGGAAAGGCTAGGGGTAATCAAGATTCACCCTAGGGCTAAAAGTATTAGAGAAGAGGTTATTACAGCAGTGTAATAACTTTCTCATAATCAGAATATCAGAAGTAGAGAAGAAAGAATGAATTAAAGAAGAAACGAATTGAATAATAACCTTTTAGAAGAGAAACCGATGAAGAAATCTGAACAGATGCTTGAGGGTCTTCCTTGGCTTCGAAGGAGAGGATCTAGGGCTCTTCACACGTTCTCCAAAAGCTTAGAACAGATTGGGATTGAAAAACATGGAGTTCCCCCTCTTAAATAGCACAAAGAGTACAAGAATTACTAGGATTTCACCAAACTGACCAAATTGACCCTGCTGATTGATTGGTTGCCAAAGAGGAAGATCTAAGGTCCTTTCCACGATCCAAAGAGAGTTAGAAACCTAGTGGGAATGTTTACCACGAAATTAAAAGAAATAAAGCTTTTAAAAACCTTTAAAACAGAAAATTACCAAAATGCCACTGCCTAGACAGCTTGTTCAAAAATAGAGATTTAATGGGCCTAACTTCAATATTTTTGGATGGGCTTCTTTCAACGCATCATACTACTTCCTAGTATGGAGGGATGTCTTCAAACCAGGTCCAACTAAGCTTTAGGTCCATCAACCAAGTTCTTCTTCACTAGTGAGTAGTTCAATACCAAATCAATTAAGGTTTCCATAAGGAAACACCATCATCAATATCCATGGGTTTTGGGTCAAACACCATATCTTCTACTGAGATGGCCCACGAAGACATCATCCCTCATTTTGGGACATTGGATCAACCCTAAGAGAAAGGTCTGACATGGCTTCCTAAGATTTTCAAAGATAATAAAACTGAAATCACGGTCCAACTTCAAATCAACATTTAAACAAAACTGAAATCACGGTCCAACTTCAAATCAACATTTAAACAAAAATGAAATCACGGTCCAACTTCAAAGTCAACATTTAAACAAACCCAACTTTACCCAAAACAGATAGGGTGTCCTGGCTAGGTTTGGGCTGGATTTCACAATCTATAGGATAGAAGACTCTTATGTTTAGTTTATTTTTCTTAGTTCCTTTGATTTAGTTGTTATTTCTTTTTAGACTTACATACTACGTTCTGCTGTATTTGTGGAGTGAGTTTCCGCCTCACTTTACTTCTTTTGATATCTTCAGATATCTGGTATCATTTTCCGCACTCTAATTATATTGTTTATTCATTTCTTGACTTTAATCTTTTGTTTATAATATTTAAACCTTGATTATTCTTTGTTTATGATTATGTTATTGTATATGTGGGAGGATGATTTCCTCGATACTTGATCTTCGGGGCTGTGGATCACACTCTCGAGTATGCCAGTTAGGGTACCGGCTGGGAGGATGGGACACCTAACTTTGATAAGGATGGCCTTCCAAGGATGACATTGTAAGCCGGAAGCTCTCGAACCACCAAGAAGTTTACCCGAACGGTAGCCTCCTTGGGGAAGCTTCCAATTGACAGGTCTAGCTGTCTGATCCTTCCGCTATTGTAGACGATCCTGCAAAGCCATATAGATGCGTGGATGAGGGCTCCATCAAGTCTTCATCCACTTTAAGCTTTTGATAAGCTGCATAAGATAAAAGGTCTACAGCAGACAGTGTCAACTAACACCCTATGTACTTCTCGGCGTGCAATTTGTACCTTGATGACTATGGCATCATCATGAGGTAAACAGACGCCTCTTTCATCTTCCTCGCCGAAGGTGATCGAACCCTCACCATTCAGCCTTTTACGCTTCTGCGTTTCTCCGGTCCCAACAAACTGGGATTTGGCTTTCATCTTCTGGAGTGACTCAGGTTTGGGACCTCCAAATATTGTTAGTATGGGTGATCGAGTGGCATCGATCACCTCCTTACCTTTCTTAGATTTTGGAGCCTCCATCGGTTGTTCTGGACTAACCGAGCGGTCCCTTTTGTTACCTGTGTCTTGCTATTCCCCTCGTCTTCCTCTGATGAAATTGGACAAATGCCCTTGAGATATCAATCTCTCAATATCTGTTTTAAATGTCTACAATCATTGGTATAGTGACCGTAATCCTTGTGGAAACGGCAATACCTCTCTCGATCTTGCTCCCCAGGCTTGGTGGGAAGCTTTGGAGGCCACTTCAAGATATTTTGTTTCTTGATAATATTTAAAATATCAGCCCGAGGAGTATTTAATGGAGTATAGTCACTTTTACCAGGAGATCTTTGGCGCCACGCCTGGTGCGGCTTCCCGACTCAATCACGAACATTTTGTTTCGGCTTCTGCTTGCTTCTGTTCTGTTGTAGACGCTTTATTATCCCCCTGACATGTGTCTAGGATCTCCGTGACCTCTCGCTCGCTTTTGGCATCTTTGCACCAGTTCAAGCATAAGTGGTAGGCATATCTTGAAGTAATAACTCCAAGAGTCGTCGGTTAGTGAGTCCAGTGAACAAAGCAGTTTTAGACACTTGCTCATCTAGATTTTCTATCTCCATTGTAACCCTGTTAAATCTTTTCAGGTATTCTCAAATCTTTTCACTTTTCCCTTGTCTGATAGTGAACAAGGTCTCCTCAGTCTTTTTGATTTGGATTCCGCTTTGGAATCGCCCTATGAATTTGCGCCAATTCTTCAAAATCTACGATCTTTCCCGACGAGAGATTCAAGAACCATTTCTGTGCTACTCCGGTCAAGGATGAACCGAAAACCCTGCACAGGATTTCATCAAAATTACTTGCAATAGCCATAGTCTGCTGATAATAATTGATGTGAACGGTGGGATCTCCCGAACCATCGAACGTGGAAAAAGTCGGCAAATGGAAATTGTGAGGAAACTGATATCCAGCTATGGGCCCGGCAAACGGAGTTTTTCGAATAACCGAATAAATATCATCGGTTATCCTCCCTCTCGCCAATTGTACGAGCTTTTGATTTATATTGGCCAATTCTTGACCAATATGTGATGACCGATCTCCGACAACACAATCATTCTCTCGAGCAGCACGATCATTCTCTCGAGCAACATGATCATTCTCTCAAGCAACACGTCTGATAGTTGGTGAGTGAGTTCGTACTCCTACACCCAACCTTGTATTTGAATCGGTCGTACTTCCTTGCGGCCCGTCAAACCGATCGTCTCGCCTAGGGAGTTCTCCAGTTCTCCTAGGTTCTCTTTCTCACCACCGGTCGCCTTCCTGGGAGTTTTGACCGACATTCTGTTCATCGATCAGTCGTTACTCCCATTGTAACGCATGCCTTTCTGCATCACAATGAATAGGCGCTTGCGGTGCCACCACTTGTCTGGTTAGCACACGAAGTGCTTGACTTACCTCCAACATCTGGAGTTTCAGTTGATCCAGTTGATACTGGAGTGGATCCGGAGGATTATTACCTCCTTGACCACCATCTTCCCGCACTTCATGGGATCGACTTCCCTCTAGTATATCTGGATTATTTACTCCGGGAATTTGGATAGCATCTCGCTGAGCCGCAACAGCCGCTGCTGCCGATGATCTAGTTACCATGGCTTTCTGAAACGTTTCCCATAGACGGTGCCAAATGATGCGTCCAAAATATGCTCAGCCCTTAGATCTCCTGAGAATGACCTGCAAAAATGAACGTCAGATGTAGCCCGACCACTGGGATCGGGAGTCCACCTCCGAAGGCTAAGTCAGTTGATGAACTTAATCACAAACGGCTCTGCTAGAGCATAGAGCAAAGGAATGAATAACGAGAATACGATTCAGATTGTATATGTCTCCCACCTTATGAGTAGATGATGTCTTATATAGAGTGTACCTTCGAATCTCCTTCGTTGGATGTATTTGAGCCTTCTTCAGATAGTCGTTGGATCTTAACAGATAGATCCGTTGAGTGATAGATCTCTACTAGGTTGGACTAGTAGATGACTCCTTTGATAATATGATCGTTATATGGTAGTTATCCATATAATAGCGATGAGTGACAGCCGCCAAATGCTGCTAGCCGTCTCCAGGTTGATTAACCTATTCAGATCGTATCGGATTAGGGCGTGCTTGTGACTGAGTTAGTTTTCTTCCTCAGCAAGCCATCTCCTGGACCCGGCTCGCTCGGAAGTGAATCGATTCCTTTCGTCCAGACCGGGGTCTAGAGTCGAACCAAGATTGAACCAAGTTCGGTTATATTTTCTCCATATCAAGTTCAAAGCTCAGGGATGAAGGGATGGAATCAAGGAAGAGAACTGCATTGACCCAATCACAGAAACCTTAATGGTAGTAATCTCCTGATATTTCTAAAACAATGGTCTTGTCTTGTCTTGTCTTGAAAAAAATCAGGTGAGAAGGGAATTGTTCTCTGCAAACCAAAGGAGGCGGCGCAACCGCAAGGGAGGTGTGTTCTGGCAAAACAGCTTGATCCAGTGTGTAGGGAAGCATATGATTCGTTTGGTTCGGAATGAACCGACCCTATGGTCCAAGTCACAGCCACTTAAACCGAGTCACAGCCACTTAAAATAACTTTTATTGCACATGTTGATAATCAACGGTGGAGATCTAATTCAAGTTTCAAATTAAAATCTGACCATTCACTGCTTGGAGCAGTGCCACGTGAGCAAGGCACGGCTCCCAAGCAAAATCCATATTCAGATCCCTATTTAGCAAGTAAAATCAGGCGCGTAACCGGCTCGTCTCTTTAATCCCAATCATCTTGACCAAAGAGAATATACTCAAGTGAATAATGGATAAACTTATTACCAAAAAAAAAAAGAATAATGGAAAAACTGCAACTCGATCAATGTGGTTAAAAAAAACAAAAAATAAAAAGACAAAGAAAAAGCATTCTACACCATCGTTTTATTAAAAAATAAAATAATAATAATTGGAAGAAACCGATTTTATGACGATAAGCGATATTGATGAAGTCTTTGCCCAAAAATAGGATATAGATGGAAGTCCCAGCAAATGAATTCTAATGAACCGTTGCAGGACAACTCCACTTGCTGACTACCACCGATGTTGGTTTTTTAATCTTGAAACCATCATCAATGGAATTTAACCGAAAAACCGCCGTCAATAGAAACCAGTAATATAAAAATCCCAATCCATTTTGTCTTTTGATCATGTAGAACAAGAAGAAGAAAATGGGAAGAAATCTGGGTCTGTTGTTGTGCTTCTTGATCCTCCTTGTTGGTGTAGCAGTTGCAGACTGGAACGTCTTGAACCAGAGGAAGATAGGGAAGAACTCGGATGACCTGAAGATAACTCTGAAGAACTACTGTGAAGCTTGGAGGATCAATGTCGAGCTCCATAACATTCGTCAATTCGAAGTTGTCCCTGAAGAATGCACAGACTACATCGGCAAGTACATGAGTTCCACTCAGTATAGAGTTGATTCAGAAAAAGCACTAGAAGAATGCAGCATCTATCTCAGTAAAACCTTCAGGTCGGGTGGTGATGGCAAAGATGCATGGATCTTCGATGTTGATGATACCCTTCTCTCTACTGTTCCGTACTTCAAGGAACATCACCACGGGTACTGTATATAGCTGTACTTTAGTTTCTTTAAGCCCAGAACAGAAATGAGATTCAGGTTTGATCAATGCTCAGGTGACTTCTTTCTGTAGTCATTGATTTTCTGATCCCATATCTGAAACCATATCTGTTGAGCAAATCTTAAAAAAAATGAAGATGGTTTCATTAGATATATTGCCTGTAACTTTGTTTAGTCATTTCTGTTTAGGGGGGAGATGCTCAACGTTACAGCCTTTGAAAAATGGGTGTGGGAGGAAAAAGCTCCAGCTTTGGAGCACTCAATGAACCTCTTCAAAGAGATAAAAAAAAGAGGGTTGAAGATCTTCTTGATCTCTTCAAGAGGAGAACACCTCAGGGCTCCCACAACTGATAACCTCCTTAAGGTTGGCTATTTTGGTTGGTCTAGTCTCTTATTAAGGTGAGTTAAATTCTGTTCGTCCACACTTTGTTCAAAGAAAAGCTAGATTCATTTTGCAGGTCCTCTCAATTTCTCCTTTCCATTTCATAACCGGAATACTCATTATTTCAAATTAGTATGATCTCCCCTTCTTGTGTTTGTAATAGGAGCTATGAGAACAATGGCATGACAGCAGAACAGTACAAAGCAGAGCAGAGGAGGAAGCTGATCAATAAAGGGTATCACATATGGGGAATGGTTGGATCACAGTGGTCCAGCCTTTTGGGACATCCTAGTGCCATGAGAACATTTAAACTTCCCAATTCCTTGTATTACATTCCCTGAAAGGCAAGGCATGTCTATTTCCTCACCATTCAACCCCACCAAAGTCTCCTAATATGATGCTTCTTCCATTACCACACCCCATGCACTCTCTGTTTGACTTGGATATGGAACATTGTTTGAATATTAATATAATTAGAACATTCAGTACTATTTCTCACTGTTTGCATCATTTTAGGCTATACCAACAGTACAGTAAATTGAGTTTCATTAAGAAACCTCTCCTTCGAATTTGAATAGGAGAGCCTTATTCTGGCTCCCTACACTTCCAAGGCCAAGACAACCTATTCTCTTTTTCTTAATCAGAAGAACAAAAACAAACTCTCTTGTGACTGCTCTTGAGTAGAACTCTTGATGGTATACAGGGAGTGAAGATTCCCGCATATATATATATATTTGCTAAAACGATTGTTTTCATTAAGAAGCGAAAAACAAAGTTACTACAAGTACATCAAAGAGGATCCCTCCCCCCACCTTCAGCATTGCCATCAATGGGGGCAAAATCCTCGAGCATGTCAGAATACTAATTCACATCGTAACTGAACACTTCTAAATCTTGAAATATACCCATAGCATCATAGATAGTTCCTGCAATATGGCTCTTGGCCATTGATCCACTTTGGAGGATGATTGTACTTCGTAGCTGACTTAGCAAGGATATCTGCCACACGATTTGCCTCACTAAAACAATGAGAGATCTTCTATGAGATCAAGCTGAGATAAGACCTGAACGCCTGCCATCTTTGCTGAACATACCGAGGCAGTTAACTTCTTTGGGTTACGAATACCAAGGCTACTGAATCACTTTCTACCCATACTCTTTGCAGCTCCATTGCCTTTGCCAATTCAATTTCATACACCAATGCTTCCACCTCAGCATTAAAATTTGATTGAACTACTCCAAAACATCTCCTAAAATGACATATCATCTAAGCATCAGTGTTGCGAGAGACTCCACTCGCTCCAGTCTGACCTAGGTTACCGGTGAGCTACCATCGATGTTTAGCTTACTAGTGATTAGTAGTTTCTATCTCTACCTTGCAAATCACATCTAGGTACCCAAGTGATTCCTCTTGAATACAGTAACCATCAGTAAGAACTTCCCCCCAATCAACATCCAACCAAAAGTTGCAACTCTTGGAGGCCGATTTGCCTTCCATATCAAAGAGAAGTACCCAAAAGGCTACCTTTTTTCCTAAACAACTCCCACGCTGACTTCACGCTAAATTCACTACTTAAAACATAACACTAGATGCCATTGTCCCCTTGATTTGTTAATGGAATGGAGCAACCTTGCCTCACAGTGTTCCCAAGAGGTGCCGAATGAACCGTTGAAATGACCACATACAATAATGAATAAAATCAGAAACTAAGGCTCTTGACATTATATGACAGTTCTTCAGTTGCAAAGTCTCCAGTAAAGAGAAAGTGTTGTTCCATTGTCTAAAATTGTATGTGTAGTCATTGTTGGCAACCAAAAGACAGTGTGTTTTAATAGTACATGGTTTGTCTTAAAGTGAAGGTCTCATAGAAGGCTTTAAGCATTCGCTATGTTTTTAGAGGGTTATTAACACTATTACAATGGTTTTGAATACTTATGAGAAGATTTAAGTGTTTTGGGCGAAGCCATGATTCCTTGGTGGATTTCACAGGTCATTGCACAAGGATCACATTGGATGAATTTTTTGGTAGTTATGAAATTATTTTCTGGGTTCATCTTCAACTGAAGAAACTTAGCTCATGAAGTCTTTTTTTCCAATGCACTTTTTGGATTGTGATTCCGATATAAAACGAGAAAGTTATGATATTTCTCATGAGAGTGTACGATATAGAAACAAACCTAGGCGATGTAGACATCTGATGAAATTTGCTCTCTGTGATGTTATTATATTATGGGATTCATAAATAATTTTTAAAGAGTTGGGGGTCATTTTGAAAGAAGTTTTATTCTTAGGGAGGAACGTATAATTTTGAAGGATTGAATAGTGCGAGAATGATGCACTTGGTTTTCAAGTGTCCATGATGGAAAAAACTTTAATCATGAGGTGTTTGCTTGGCCGAGAGTATGCATATATGGTACACAATGAAGAATGGTGATTAAAATGATCCGGTATAGAAGGATGATTGTTGAAACGGCCATCAAACCAAATAATGAAATTGCAAGCTCTGAATCTTCCGATAATGATTATATGAGCTGACTTTGTGTAAATGCTTATTTTCTAAAATTCCAGTTTCCCCTTTTGGCTTTTGATTCATTTTTCTTAATAGTTGTATAACTAGCTTTGAGTTTCTTCATTGTGAAATCCATAAACTTTGAAGTTTCCTCTTTTTTATTATTTCAGTTGATAGTGAAGTGTTTTGTTGGAATTTAATAATTGAGAACTAGAGTTTCCACACTTGAAGAAAAAAACCTGGGGTGTATCGCTCAAATCATTGGCCCAGTACTAGATGTAGCCTTTCCCCGGGCAAGATGCCTAATATTTTCAATGCTTTGGAAGTTAAGGGTCGAGATACTGTCGGCCAGCAAATTAATGTGACTTGTGAGGTACAGCAATTATTAGGTAATAATCGAGTTAGAGCTGTTTATTTCTATGTCTTTATTTCTAGGTGTTTTGTTTACTTCTTTAATTTTCATGTTGATTAACCTTGTATTAGACTAAATTGTTTCATCTTAATAGTTTTCTCTCATTTGGTTGATTCACACTTTGCTTCAAGCAGGTTGTAGCCAAATATGAGTGTGATGCGTCCAAAATCTGCTCAGCCCTTAGATCTCCTCTGGATGACCTGCAAAACGAAAGCGTTAGATGTGGCCCGACCGCAGGGGTCGGGAGTCCACCTCTGAAGGCTAAGTCAGTTGATGAACTTAATCACAAACGGCTCTGCTAGAAGCACAGAGCTAAGGAATAAAGAACTGGGAAAGGTGATCTAGATCGTAAGCCGCTGATAGTTTACGTCTATCAGTATGTATCTGAATCTGAGTCTGAGTATCAAATTGTGTGTGTTTCAGATCCTCCTCCACCTCGTATGGCAGTGAGGTTTATATAGAGTGTACCTTCGAATCTCCTTCGTTGGATGCACTTGAGCCTTCTTGGGGTGGTCGTTGGATCTTAACAGTTAGATCAATTTAACGATAGACTTCTACTAGTTGGGGTAGTCGTTGGATCTTAACAGTTAGATCCGTTTAACGATAGACTTCTACTAGTTGGGACTAGTAGAGGACTCCTGAGATAACGTTTAGGTTATGCGATGATTATCCCTTCGATAATGATTAGCCGCAGCCGTCAATTCGAGTCTGCCATCATTAGGGTAATTAACCTAATCCATAAGTAGGATTAGGGCGTGCTTGTAGCTGAATATGTGAAACCCGGCCCTAACCTTAACCCGGATACTCTTTGATTGTAGGTCCGAAGACCCGAAGTAGAAGTGAAAGTCAACTATGGGACATATTGGTAGATTATATAGTGTTCGACTCCAAACCTATGGAGATTGAAGATGATGCCCCATACTTGAAGACATTGTTGGATATAGAGAAGAGACTGCACCTTGATGAAGAGAAGATTAGTTGATGACCTTAGAGCTTGGTGGGATATGATTTAAAGCATTTTTCATGCTAGGTATGTTATAGAATATGTGTTTAAAGTTTCGTTTGATTCCGAGTAGTGGAAGACCCTCAAATCCCTATTTTTGGCTTTGCTGTCAGCCTCGATCGAGTGCTTGGATCGACCGCCCAATGCTACCTGACCAATCGACCCGAGTTGCTTGAACTCGAACAGAATCTTCTTTTTTGAGAATCTTGCTATATATATCCCATGACTTCGTGGTTTTAGTATCCCTAGCCTCCATAACACTTAGAGAACGAAGGGAAACCATCTCCAAGCCTCCAAGAGTGAAGAAGAAGACCTAATCCTGCAATCTTGAAACTCTCTCTCTTGTTCTTCAATTAAAGGTTAGTAATCTATCTTTTATGTTAATGATTTATTCTTTCCATTATCACTCTCATCTCGAACCGAGATTATGATGAAGATGCTGCAACCTTGTAGTCATATCTTTACAATCTCTTTTCATTCTCTTGTACTATGATCATCTCATTCATTCTTAACATGATTCTTATGATTTCTTCTTAAACTATGATAATATTTCCTATTTTGATTCATTCTAGCATTATAGATGCTTCTCTATAATTATTCATACCTCTGATCTACTGTGTTCTTATACTAGAATGAGATCTAATCATCTCTAGTTCATCTCTTTCATTCATAGCATGTTTTCAATGAAAACTATGATTTTTACCAAAATAGAAACTATGGTTCTAAATTAGGAAGTAATGTTTTAATGGTGGTTTGATGTCTAAATTATGCTTTCTAGGCTTAGAAATCTTGTGTTAGACAATCCCTCCAAGTTTCGTCGCATTCCGGTTTGTTTAGCATAGGTTTCGGTCAAGATTATATTTTTACTTTCGGATTTGCTCTTGGCAGATTGCACTGGTCAATCGCTAACGCTACCCTGACCAATCAACCCTGCAACAAAAATCTGTTTTCTTCGTCTCGATTTGATTCGATTCATGCTTAATCTTTTAGGACTACTTCCTAATGATTGTGTGATGCTATTCTAGGGTTTATTTGCTAACTTTGGATTCATTCTCTTGTTCGTCCGGAATATTCTCGGATCTATTTAAGGTAAGGAAAGTTGTTACCATATTAACATAGATTTGCATAGATTTAGTTTCTAATTTGGGAACTACTTAGATTTGCTACTGTTATGTTAGTTTCTATTATGATATGAATGCTGCAAGTACATTAGGATCTTATTTCCATATTTACTTTATGTACTTGATTATGTATGAATACTTATTCATGTATGTTTTCTTATCTATTTTATCTTGTCTTATTATACTCTTTCATACGATGTGATATTTGTCGTGGATGATATGATTGAATTATGATCGTGATTGCTTAGGTATGATTTGGGATTGGGGAATGTCCTTTTGACATTTCTGTCCTTGGACCTCATTGGGAGTAGTATGGGATATTTCCAATGTTGCCCTTTGACGCTTTCCCAGATTATTGGTTGTCATACCTAGGACTTGTCTAGCAGTGTTTGGCTAGGTTATATCCCTGTTATATTAGACCCGAATCGGAAGGGTATTGAGACCGAACGACCCGTGGTAGCAATGGGGATTTATGGGCGCTCAAGACAGGTAAGCAATCCGTGAGGGGACATAAATCACATTGTGGGGGCCATTTATGGGTAGAGTTGCATATGGATAGACTTGGGCTCATGGGCTTTCAAGACCGGTAACCAACCCGTGAGAAGACATGAGAGCTTCCTGTTTACTATATGTGGATGATGTAATATCCAGCCCTATTCTAACCTTGACCCTGACCCGGATCCACTGTTGTATTCAGGTCCGAGGACCCGAAGCGGTGGAAGAAGAGATTTATGGACCATTCTGATTGATGATCATAATTCGGAGACTGAGCCCATGGACATTGACAATGATATCCCTTGCTTAAATGCATTGTCAGTGTTTAAGGAAAGTCTGCGCATCGAAGAAGATTAATATGGTTGATGTACAATGACCTCCTGTGCACAATCCAAAGGTATTCCCCGAAACTAGACTTCTTGATTGAATTGTGGAAGAAAACCTCACTTAATTTGACCTTGTATAGCCTTTCAAATCCCTACTTGAAGTTGTTGTTCTAAACCCGAGTTTTTGCTGAAAACATTTTGGTCGATCATTTTGGTCGATACCATCGACCAAAACCATCGACCAAAATGTCCGATCTGCCAAGTTAATGATTCCATGGAATATTCCTTTTCTATTTAATATGACCTCGAGCCTTGAGCCTTTTGCAATCATTTTTCTCACTTGGGAACGTGGGGAGAGCTTCCCAAAGCAGCTCCTCGGTTAGTGTGAAGGGTATCTCATCAAAGACACTTAGTTTATCATTGATTCTTGCCTTCATCTTCTACACTAAGGTAAGACTCTTCATTTCACTCTCTATCCTACCATTTCCTACTCTTTCCTATTGTCATCTTGCTGATGGGACATTTGGAATGGTGCTGCAACCTTGCAACCACCACTCCAAGTACCTACTCATGCTCAATCCATGATTCCCTTAGCCATTCATTGATGCTAATGCTTATATCTCACGCCTAGCATATGTATTCCATGATTTACCTATTAACATCATACCATTTGATATCAAACTGAGCTATAGAGTGTATTATGTTCATGTTTAACATTGCCATATGATTCCAATCGAATTTCTATTAGTTCCTCTAGCTATTGCATGCTATTCCTCATCAATGCAATCAATTCCAACTTATGCCATGATGTTTATCACTTGAACTTGATAGCTCCAATTGGGGCTTTTTAATTAGACCATTGGATTGGGTTAATTCCCTGATTTATAGTGTCCTACTACTGTTGTTAAGTATGCCTCCAAGTTTCAGATTGATCCGAACACTGGAAGACTCATTTCGGACCAAAATCCCCAAAATCCACTATTCTGCCCCAGTACTATTTTGGTCGATCATTTTGGTCGATACCATCGACCAAAACCATCGACCAAAGTTGTTGCTGACAGCAACCTTGGTCAGTTTTGACTCAAATGACATCCGATCTTCCCGACTTCTTTTCTAACTTATTATTGATGTTTGTTTAGGGCCTTAACACTTCTATTGGACTATTCTTGGTATTCTCAATTCATCATCAACTCATCCAAGGTAAGGATGGTTATATCCATAAACATATAAGTCATCAAATATTGAACTATGCTTTATTCAAAGAATGAAATCCCTAAATTTCTTTCAATCATTATGATACTGACACATATGTGTTAGAACAGTAACATTTAAATCTTTATACAATTGTGGTGTTACTCTATCATTTTGATTTGCTTATGTTTATAATGATTCGTTTCAATATCATGATTTGAGTACTATTATGAATATGCATTGGATGCATGAGAAATGATGAGATTTGATGTGTGATTGCTTACGTATGACTTGGGATTGGAGGGTGTCCTACTGACATTTCTGTCCTTGGGCATCGGAGGGAATAGTATGGGATGTTCTCCGATGGTGCCTATCGACACTTTCCCGAGTTATTGGATGACATACATAGGAGTGTCTAGTTGTGTGGCTAGGTTCATCCTTGTCGTGTCAGACCCGAATCGGAAGGGCATTGAGACCGAACAACCCGTGGTAGTGTATGGTTGGATGGGCGCTCTAGGCCGGTAGCCAATCCGGTAGGGGACATAAACCATGCTACGGATACCTGAAAGGGGCCATTTATTGGTAGAGTTGCATATGGATAGACTTGGGCTCACGGGTGCTCAAGACCGGTAACCAATCCGTGAGAGGACGTGAGAGCTTCCCGTTTACTATATGTGGATGACCAATAGGGTTGATGAGTCCGAAATCCGGGATTTCGCTGACTCTAGTGTGAAGGATACCGGAAAGGATCGCCGGGGGCGAGGAATGGACGTATCTGTGTAAAACCCAGCCCTAACCCTAACCCGGAAACCTTGTTATTTGTAGGTCCAGTGACCCGAAGTAAAGTAAGAAGTCAGCTTTGGGCCATCCCAAGAGAGGACTTGGTGTCTGGCTTTGAATCCGTGAAAGTTGATGATGAAGTTTTATTTATGGAAACTGAATCTTGATGAAGATCGGATTAGTTGATGGACTTGGAGTGCTCTCTATCATGGTTTGAAGGCATTTCTACCTATTAGGTAAGTCACTTGATATGTGTGCAAAACCCCTTTAGGATTGGATTTGATCTGGGTCTTCAATTCCCTGTTTTGGATTTGCTGTCAGCATTGGTCGACTGATTGGTCGACTGGACCAGTCGACCAATCCACTCGACCAATGAGTGCTGTCTTTGGCAATTAGGTTTTTCTTGGTCTATTTAAGTCCAATCTCGAGTCCACTTCGTACTTGCTGCCTCCAAACTCTTTGGAACGAACCAAAGACCTCTGCAAGTCATCTCTCTTGCATCCTTGGTGATTTTCTTGACGGATCTTCGTCGAAACTCTTCCTTTTGCATCAAAAGGTATGTCTATACTCTCTTCTTCTCCTCCATCTTTGATTTTCTTTCCTTTTTGAGTTGAGACAGTAGAGGAGATGCTGCATTCTCTGTTGCAAACATCTCTGGACTTGTCTCTCATGATCATCCTAAGGATTAGAGGCTAGAACAATGATCTTAACCATGATCATTGCAAGCTTTTGAAGGAATCATGATCAAACCATGATCTAATCTTTGTTTAACTTCTGATTTGAATTCTGATCTCCTTGGATCTTCTATATTGATCATGTTAGTAGTTAATTGCTGTGTTTTCTTTTCATGATCCATGATCTATCAATCTCTAGTTGTTCTCTTCTACCATACTATGTGTTCTTCATGAATCATGGTAGTTACACATATGGTAGGTTTTGTTTCCTTATTTAGATTTATGCTTAGAAGCCTATTACCTTGAAGATCTAAGTATGTTTTCATGATACCTTTACCTGAAGCAATGATCCATCCTCCTATTGTTCTTGTCTTTGATTTCTATTTCGAATTCATCAAGATCCATGGTTGATCTAATTATGGTAACTTTTTGTTTCCTAATTTGGATCTTGATGTCTTGTTTGGATTAATGTTTTGAGATCCCCTATATGTTAGAATACTACTGATGTAGTTTACCCCTTGATTAGTACCCTTTTGAACCACCAAATTCGGATTTCCTATCTTAAAACTCTGTTTTTTAGGCTACTGTCTGCATTGGTCGACTGATTGGTCGACTGGACCAGTCGACCAATCCACTCGACCAATGAGTACAGCAATTCCAGAATTGGTCTGTGTTGGATGTTTTGGTATCTTTTCTGTTAGGGATCTTTCCTAATATGTTGTATACACTTGTTTAGGACCTTCTTCTCAAGTTTGCCAAGATCTTACTTGATTTCTTAGGATTCCTTTGCGAGTTATAAAAGGTAAGGATGGTTATTTCCTTAATTACATAGATAGCATGAATCTAGTTTCTATATTTGAATGTCATTGATATGTTTCCTTAATTAGATTCTTACAATGATATACTACTGTTGCATAACCTTGATTACAGTAGCATTGCTTAAATTGATTCATGTATAATTTACTTACCAATTATATACAAGTTGATTGCAATTATTGATTTCTTTCCATATATGAAGTTACCATATATGTGATGATATGAATTGATGCTTGTGTATGCTTAAGTATGGTTTGGAAAGGAGAGGTGTCCTTTTGACACTTCTGTCCTTGGACTACTACGGGAATATTATGCGATGTTTCCGGAGATGCCCTATGGACACCTTCCTAAACTGTTGGATGACATATCTAGGATTGTCTAGTAGTGTTTGGCTAGGATGTCCTGTTATGTCAGACCCTATTCGGAGGGGTATTGAGACCGAACGACCCGTGGTAGCAATGGGGATTCATGGGCGCTCAAGACCGGTAACCAACCCGTGAGAGGACAGGAATCACATTGTGGTGGCCATTCATTGGTAGGGTTGCATATGGCTAGACTTGGGCTCACGGGCGCTTAAGACCGGTAACCAACCCGTGAGAGCTTCCCGTTTACCATATGTGGATGATCAATAGGGTTGATGAGTCCGTAGTCAGGGACAATGAGGACTCTAGTGTGAAGGATACCGGAAAGGATCGTCAGGGACGAGGAATGGACGTATCTGGATCTGACTTGATGTAACTAAGTAGAAGACTTGCATTTGGCTAGGTTTTACCCTGACATGCGCCGGTACTTAGACCAATGGTGATGTGAGAGAGTGGTGACTTAACCCCCAGCCATGGAATTTCCCGAGGGATGCCGGACCTATTACCAACTGATGATAAGTGATTGAGACCTTCCTAAAGAAGTACGGTGCTATGACTTAAAGCATGTCTGCCAATAGGGACCAGCATACATAGAGTTAGATTCATTCATTCATTGCTTGTCTCATATCATATTGCATTTATGTTTGTTCTGAAATCTTGCCATTTATGATATTATGGATTTAACTGCCTTACTGAGTTTCTTTGAAACTCATTCCTTTATTGTACAATGTTTGTTAGACTATCTTGTAGGTACTGAATACTATGACGGTTCCTATGAAGAAGCGCAAGGCGAAGAGGCATATCTCCAGGAAGGTGATTGCGGTTACCACAATTACACTGAAGATCCCGCGAGTGGTTATGCTCCGTACGATGCTAAGTCCGACCATTGAGTGGAAGCTTCCTTGTGCCATTTATGAGATTTACACTTATAAGGATGTTGTCTATAAAGTGGAGAACGATTTAGTTACCCATTGTACTTGCTACTGCGATTAGATTTTGTCTAGTTTATTATCTTTTAGAGCTACTTTTCCGCTGGTTGTAGAGTGGGATTTTTGCCTCACTTTACTTATCTGTCTGACACTCTGATTATATCTAGTATTCTGATTTATTTATGATTCATTCTTTCCTTATTGGATCTATGGTTTATCTTCCGCACTTTTATTATGATTGTTCATGATTATGTTATTGTTTATGTGGGAGGTTGATTACTCGATACCTGGTCTTCGGGCTGTGGATCACACTCTCGGGTATGCCAGATAGGGTACCGGCTGGGAGGATGTGACAGATTGGTATCAGAGCCCAAGGTTCGAGAAAATCCTAACCACAAAAGACAATTACTGAACATTCCTGAGTCATTGATCTGAAATGACTCTTCTACTCTTAGAAGTGAATAATAGAACACTGAACTAGAAACTTAACCTTTGAGGCATAACGAAACATTTCAGAATAACATACCATAATTATACTTGAACAAATGCCACTAATGCAAGGAAAAGAAAGGTGCATAATATACAATAATTAAGTGAAACAAAATGAACTTCATTAATTTCAAATGTTTTTACAACGATTACATCTGAAATGCATAAATGGAAATCCTAGGGTACAGTCTATCTAGGTGATCTTCTCTCGATCTCTCGTATGCCCCGAACTCCTTCGTTAGCTGAGTCACCTGATGCTCTATCCTATCCTGTCGTGACTCCATCCTCTCATACATCTGCTCTGTCCGACCTCCATCCTCTCTAGCATGGAAGTCATAGATCTCATCTGTGCCCCAAGATCTGAAGTCTCCGGAACCGCATGTGAAGGGCCACCGCCTCGAAGCGTGATGAAGGAAACTCGTGATGCACTGGCTCAGCCTCGTGCATATCTGCATCATCTCCGGCCTGATCATCACTATCGGGACCGATATCCTCTCCTCCATCCTCGACCCCCGATCCTCATCCTCCGATTCCTCATCATCCTCACCCTCCGGACCGGAGATCTCTCTCCGGCTGCTGTAGTCTCATCGACGAATGGTCCGAGTCCCAATAGAGTATCCCCGTGAACCGGTGTCCACTGGTGTATCCTCGAAACTCACCCCGAAATGCCTGAAGATCAAGGTCAATAGCCTCCCATAGCAAAGGTTCCGCATGCTAGGCCGCAGAACTAAGTCCAGCATGACCTGCTGAATGATGTAGGAGAGATCGATCTTGAAGCCCATGTAGATGCGGTAGATGACTAAGGCCTCCATCACTGTGACCCGATGGTGATGTCCGGCTTTCGGCATAATGTTTCGGCCGACTATGCGACCGATAATCCTTGCAGAATCCGTCATCCGTCCGCTGGTCCACGGAGTGAAGCACCGACGGCTATCCCATAGCGTAGAGCATATCTCGCGTAGCTCGTACGGCATCAGATGGCTGTCCAACTCCGCTCCTGCAGGTATCCACACACACTGTTGTGGATAGTAAGGAACCCTGCAAGATCTCAGCCCGGTGTTCGAGTGGAGAAGCGAATCTGAGTCCGGAAGACCCTGCTCCTGAGGACAAGTCTAAGTGGATGTCCTTGGCCTCGAGCCTCCTCGGTGTAGGTAAGGTTGTTGAAGAACAACCTCACTAATTCCGGGTATACCGGCAGATCCTCGGTGAAGAGATGAGTCCACTGCAATGTGTCGAATCTCTGCCGAATCCTAAAGGCTCTGAGCTGGCGTAAGTGAAGTAGAAGTCGCATCTCGATATTGCGATGGCTGAAGTAGGCCTCGTATAGGAACTCGGCCCGAGGTGTGTCAAACATGTCCGGTCTCCCTAACCTCCTGTCTAGGCTCTGAAGGAACCTGACCTCTGCCCCTAAGAGCACCTACAATGCGACCACGACCTCTACCTCGTCCTCGCCCTCCCCTCTGCATGGTGGGTATCTGTGAAAGAGACAAGAGACAATTCCAGTTAGTGCTACCTTAAGATTTGAGCCAAAAGGGTATTTTCGTAATTTTTCGGAAAATTTCAAATTTGGGGGAAATTTGATTTGAACATACTAGCATGTGCGTAATACTTGGAATTTCATGACTATGAAGTTTGTTTGATGAAAATCGATCGAAAACTTGGATTAAAGCGGAAAATTCAGCAAGAAGGAAATTTGGGGATTTTGCAATTTAGGTCAAAATTGGATTTTTGAAAAGTTGAAATTGGTTAAATCAAATTGTATGGACCTATCTACAATGTCATCTTGAGCATGTAGCATTTGATCTCGTGCGAAAATTTCAAGCGGTTTGAGAGAAAACGAAATTTTTCTAAAGATATCGATTTCGGTATGAAAACGTTGCGAGATGAACACCATTATGTTAAAACTTGTTGTCTATGCATGGCATTGTGTTTAAAACCTAGGGAATATGTTTCTAAGCATTCCTAACCATGATTTCTAGCATTGGATACAAGCAAAGCATGGTTTTGTTTGAAATGCAAGCATGAGAAGATGAAAATGGAAGAAAGAATGAGAGATTTACCTTGTTTGTGATGATTGTGGGTTGTTGTGTTGTTGTTAAAGCACCAAATCACCTCAAGAACACTTGTGAGAACCTTTGGAGACTTTCCCTAGAGCCCTCTCACCTTTGGAAGAAGTTAGAATGAGGTTGGAATGTGGAAATGAGGCTTATAATGCGAATTTTCGCATTCGGTCTGCATTGGTCGACCTGGTCAGGGTCGTCGACCAATCACTCGACCAATGGTCTGAGAGACCTCTTTTTGCTGTTGAATTTTTGGAAAATGTGATTTTTGCCTTATGGATTATTGTTTGATGACTATATGGATATATTTAAGCATGATTTAAGTTTTCAAATCATTTGGACTTGTGGTTTTTGTTGAAACTTCGAAATTCGGTATTTTGATGTTCTCAGTTTTGCAGAATGGTTACTCTGAGAAGTGGGCGTGGTGAATCCAGTGGTCAAGGAGGTGGTGAAATACCTCAAGGAGGTGGTGAAATACCTCATGGAGGTGGTGAGATACCTAATGTTGATCAGGGTACCCATGAGATACCTGGTGCCCCGAATGTTGGAAGTTTCCGAGATATTGCCAATATTATGGGCAATATGATGCGACGACAAGCGACTCAATTCAACCAGATGTTGGTGGGTTTCATGACTCTGCATAATGAGACCCGAGCTGGTGCTAATGTGAATCCTCATGCCGCTGATCTGAATGCGGGAGGTTTAGTTGGAACTCCTTATACTGCTTTGATGGAGAGTTTTACTGAAGATGCATGTACCCACTTTCCTTTGGAGTTACCAAGGACCCCTTGTTTCCTAACAAGTGGCTTCATGAGTTGGAGAAGGCTTTCCGACATCCGCAATGCTCGGAAGCTCGAAGATTGTTCTTTGTTGAACAGAAGTTGCAACAAGAAGCTGATGCATGGTGAATCTCCACTCGGCCTGTCTTGGAAGGTTTGCATGCAGGAGTTGTAACTTGGGAGTTGGTCAAAGAGGCTTTTTGTATGAATTACTTTCCCGAGGCGGTGAAAGATGCGAAGGAAGCTGAGGTCATGATTCTTACTCAAGGATCTCTGTCTGTGTTGGAGTACCAATGAGAAGTTCGAGGAGCTTCATTTCTTTGCTCCAGATTCTCTCGAAGGATGACCTCGCCAAAGCAAAGAAGTTCTTCAAAGGACTGCGCCCTGCCATTAAAGCTTACCTCACGAGTCCAGCCTATAGTGAGCTATGCTCAAGTGGTGCGAGAACTCGAAGAAGTTGGAAGAAACGAGAGAAGGAGAGTGCTCGTGTGCAAAAGCCCCGGCGATCAAGGAATTTTGGTTTGGTGGATCGTAATGACCGTCGTTTTGTGAGACCTACACCCTACTCCACTCCTACCTTTCGGGCTAAGAGTGTAGGTCGAACACGGGTTTTCAGCAGCCCGGCCGGTTAGAGACGGTATGGCGGAAACCGACCACCAGCAAGTGCAAGTGCAAGTGCAAGGCCTTTTGTTCGAAGCCCTCTGTTGCAGCCACCCCTGTTGGATCCAACAATCTGTTTGCTTCTATCGCAAGCAAGCTGGTCATCTCGCTCGTGCTGTCCGAAGCGGCCCGCCTGACAGCTCTGCCCAGTGGTGAAGAGTGCTTCTGCTCCTCCCTCCGGTAGAGTTTTCGGTATTTCCAGTCTTTGAGCGGGATCCAAGCCATGAAGTGATTACAGGTACATTGTTAGTTGCTTCTATTTATGCATTTGTCTTATTTGATATGGGTGCATCTCATTCGTTCATGTCATCTGCATTCATCAAGAAGACTAACCTAATCCCCGTGAAGTTGTCTAGTTGTTTATTGATTAGTACACCTACTGGTCTGTTGTGAAACTAGATAAGGGATTATCTAAATGTCCTGTGTTGATTGGTGAGAAGAACTTGGAAGCCAATTTTGTTATTCTTGACATGAAGGACTTCGATGTTATTTTGGGAATTGATTGGTTAACAGCCCACAAAGCTGTGTTCCTTTGTTCCTCAAGGAAGATTCAGTTCCATATTTGTGGAAGTCCGGTCTTTGAATTTCAGGGTGAAAAGAGAAGAGTTTGTAAGAAGGTGCTGTCCGCACTGATGCAAGTCTATGCCCTAGTGGATGATGCTTCATCGAAGGCAAGGGTAAAGTGGAGAAAAGAGTCGATGAAGTCGGGGTTGTTTGTGACTTTGTTGATGTCTTCCCTGATGATCTATCGGGAGTGCCTCCAGACAGGGATGTCGAGTTTTCTATTGATCTCGTCCCTGGTGCCGCTCCGGTATCTAAAGCTCCGTATAGGATGGCTCCTACTGAGTTGAAAGAGTTGCAAAATCAGTTGAATGAGCTCATTGATAGAGGTTTCGTACAGCCTAGTGTGTCACCTTGGGGAGCTCCGGTCTTGTTTGTCAAGAAGAAAGATGGTAGTATGCGCGCTGGGGCCACGGCCCGCGTTGTGCACGCCCTCCCGGCCCGGTACCCTATCCGGCATACCCGAGAGTGTGATCCACAGCCCGAAGATCAGGTATCGAGTGATCAACCTCCCACATAAGCAATAACATAATCATGAACAACCATAACAAGAGTGCGGAAGATAAATCATAGATTCAATAAAGAAAGAATGAATCGTAAACGAAACGGAATAATAAATATATAATCAGAGTGTCAACAGATAAGTAAAGTGAAGCAAAAATCCCACTTTACATCCAGCGGAAAAGTAGCTCGAAAGAATAAACTAGATAAAAGCTAATCCCAGTAGCAAGTACATTGGGTAACTAAATTATTCTCCACTTTGTAGACGACATCCTTGTAGGTGTAGATCTCATAAATAGCACAAGGACGCTTCCACTCAATGGTCGGACTCAGCATTGTACGGAGCATAACCACCCGCGGAATCTCTTGAGTAATTGTGGTAACCGCAATCACCTTCCTGGAGATATGCCTCTTCGCCTTGCGCTTCTTCATAGGGACCGTCATAGTACTCGGTACTGCAGGATAGTCTAACAACATTGTACAATAAAGGAATGAGTTTCAAAGAAACTCGGTAAGGCGATTAAAAATCCATAATAACATAAATGGCAGGATTCCCGGAACAATCATGAATGCAATATGATATGAGACAAGCAATGAATGAATGAATCTAACTCTATGTATGCTGGTCTCTATTGGCGGACATGCTTTAAGTCATAGCACCGTACTTCGTAGGAAAGTCTCAATCACTCATCATCAGTTGGTAATGGGTCCGGCATCCCTCGGGACATTCCATGGCTAGGGGTTAAGTCAACACACTCTCTCACAACCATTTGGTATAAATCTTGGCGCATGTCGGGGCAATACCTAGCCAAATGCAAGTCTTCTACTTGGTTACATCAAGTCGGATCCGGATACTTCCATTCCTCGTCCCCGACGATCCTTTCCGGTATCCTTCACACTAGAGTCCTCATAGTCCACGACTACGGACTCACCAACCCTATTGATCATCCACATATGGTAAACGGGAAGCTCTCACGTCCTTTCACGGGTTGGTTACCGGTCTTAAGCGCCCGTGAGCCCAAGTCTAACCATATGCAACCCTACCAATAAATGGCCCCCACAATGTGATTCCTGTCCTCTCACGGGTTGGTTACCGGTCTTGAGCGCCCATGAATCCCCATTGCTACCACGGGTCGTTCGGTCTCAATACCCCTCCGATTAGGGTCGACATAACAGGACATCCTAGCCAAACACTACTAGACAATCCTAGATATGTCATCCAACAGTTTAGGAAGGTGTCCAGAGGGCATCTCCGGAAACATCCCATAATATTCCCGTAGTAGTCCAAGGACAGAAATGTCAAAAGGACACCTCTCCTTCCCAAACCATACGTAAGCATACACATGCATCAATTCATATCATCACATATATGGTAACTCCATATATGGAAAGAAATCAATATTTACAAACATTTGTATAACATTGGTAAGTAAATCATACATGAATCAATTCAATATGAATAAGTAATGCTACTGTAATCAAAGTTATGCAACAGTAGTATATCATTGTAAGAATCTAATTTAGGAAACATATTAATGATATTCAAATATAGAAACTAGATTCATGCTATCTATGTAATTAAGGAAATAACCATCCTTACCTTTTATAACTCGCAAAGAATCCTAAGAAATCAAGTAGGATCTTGGCAAACTTGAGAAGAAGGTCCTAAACAAGTATATACCACATATTAGGAAAGATCCCTAACAGAAAATATAGCAAAGCATCCGAAACAGACCAATTCTGGAGTTGCTGTACTCATTGGTCGAGTGGATTGGTCGAGTGGTCCAGTCGACCAATCAGTCGACCAATGCAGACAGCAAGGCCAAAACAGGGAATTGAAGGCCCAGATCAAATCCAAACCTAAAGGGGTTTTGCACACAAGTCAAGTGACTTACCTAGTAGGTAGAAATGCCTTCAAACCAAGATAGAGATCACTCCAAGTCCATCAACTAATTAGATCTTCATCAGGATTCTGTTTCCATAAATAGCACCTCATCATCAACCTTCATGGATTCAAAGCCAGACACCAAGTCCTCTACTGGGATGGCCCAAAGCTGACTTCTTACTTTACTTCGGGTCATCGGACCTACAAATAACAAGGTTTCCGGGTCAAGGTTAGGGCTGGGTTTCACATTCTCCCCCCCTTAAAGAAATTTCGTCCCCGAAATTGAAAGCGTACCTGTGCTTCCAAAGAGGTAAGGAAACTTCTCCTTCATGTCTTCTTCCTTCTCCCAAGAAGCTTCTTCAGGGGTATGGTTCTTCCACCGAATCTTCACCAAAGGAATGGCGCGATTCCGCAGCTGCTTGTCCTTCCTATCCAGGATTTCGGCCGGTTCTTCATCATAGGTCAAATCAGCACTAAGTCCTTCAGGTGCTTGCTGCAAAATGTGTTCCGGATTCTCTATGTATTTTCGGAGCATCGAAATATGGAACACATTGTGCACACCAGCAAGAGGCGGAGGTAATGCTAATCGATACGCAACGGGTCCAACCTTTTCCAAAATCTCAAAAGGTCCAATGTAACGAGGGCTAAGCTTTCCCTTAACATTGAATCTCATCACACCCTTCATTGGTGAGACCTTCAGAAAGACTTTCTCTCCAACTTGAAATTCCAAATCGGTCCTTCTCTTATCGGCATAAGATTTCTGTCTCGGATCGGGCGAGACTTAATCCTTTCTCTTATCATATCTACCATAGCACTTGTAGCTTCAATCATCTCGGGACCTAAGACTTTTCTTTCACTGTCTCGATCCAGTACAAAGGTGTCCTACAAGTACTACCATACAAAGCCTTGAATGGAGCCATGCCTATTGTTGCTTGATAACCGTTGTTATAGGCAAACTCAACCAAAGCTAGGTGTTCATCCCAATTACCACCCATATCCACCACACAAGATCTGAGCATGTCTTCCAATGTCCGAATTGTCCGCTCGGATTGTCCATCGACTGTGGATGATGAGCTGTACTCAAGTTCAATTGGGTTCCCAAGGCCTTACGCAAACTATTCCAAAACCTTGAGGTGAACCTAGGATCACGATCCGAGACAATACTTAATGGCACACCATGCGGACGAACCACATTATCCACATAAAGCCCGGCTAGCTTATCCGAGTATGAGTGATCTTCATAGGAATGAAATGGGCTGATTTGGTCAACCTATCAACAATCACCCACACGGTGTCATTGCCTTTACTTGTCCGAGGCAAGCTAGTCACAAAGTCCATGGAAATATCTTCCCACTTCCAACTAGGAATAGGAAGGGGTTGAAGTAATCCAGATGGAGGTTGTCGAACGGCTTTCACACGTTGGCAAGTCTCACACTTGGCAACAAAATCGTCAACATCCGCCTTTAGACCAATCCACCAAAAATGTTCCTTCAAGTCCTTGTACATCTTGGTGCTTCCCGGGTGTCTGATGAAAGACCGACTGGTGTGCTTCCTTCAATATTTCTTTCTTAACTTCATCGTTTGCGAGGCACACACAGTCTTCCTCTAAACAACAAAGCACCATCCATGGATATACCAAAGTCGGGGTCCGACTCGGGATTCGAAGAAATCTTCTCAACTTTGGTCAAAAACTCTTGATCGGAACTCTGCTGAGCAACAATCTTATCTCTAAGACCAGATCTTGCCGTCATGGCGAGAAGAATAAAATCAGAATTCTCGAGAACGATTTCCAAATCAAAACTCTCAATAGAAGACCACAATGGTAAACTCAAAGCATTCAAATCCAAAGTCTTCTTGGTTCTTCCTACTAAGAGCATCAGCAACAACATTTGCTTTCCCAGGATGATCTTGAATATCACAATCATAATCGGAGACGAGTTCCAACCATCTCCTTTGTCTCATGTTCAACTCCTTTTGGGTAAAGAAGTATTTCAAACTCTTATGATCCGTGAAAATGGCAATCTTCTCACCGTAAAGATAATGTCTCCAAATCTTCAAAGCAAAGACAACGGCGGCAAGTTCTAGATCGTGAGTGGGGTAATTCCGCTCATAATCCTTCAATTGCCGAGAAGCATAGGCTACGACCTTGCCATGTTGCATCAGTACACAACCCAAACCAATCTTTGACGCATCGGTATAAACTGTCATACCACCGGAACTATCGGGTATAGTCAAAACCGGGGCACTTGTCAATCTATCTTTCAACTCTTGGAAATTCTTCTCACAGGCGTCGGACCAAACAAACTTCTCTTCTTTCCTGGTCAACTTAGTCATAGGAGCAGCCAACCGAGAAAAGTTCTCAATAAACCTTCGGTAGTAACCCGCCAATCCAAGAAAACTTCTTATTTCCGTTCTCGACTTCGGTCTCTCCCAATCAGCCACAGCTTGGACCTTTTCGGGATCGACACGAATACCTTCGGCTGAAACTACATGACCAAGGAAAACTACTCTCTTAAGCCGGAAATCACACTTGCTAAACTTAGCAAACAACTTCTTTTCTCGCAACCTTTGCAAAGTGAAACTTAGATGACTCGCATGCTCTTCTTCGCTCTTCGAATAGATCAAGATGTCATCAATGAAAACAATCACAAACTTATCAAGCACATCATGAAATACTCGGTTCATGAGGTCCATGAACACCGCAGGAGCATTGGTCAATCCGAAAGGCATGACTCTAAACTCGTAGTGACCATACCGCGTTCGGGAAAGCTGTCTTGAAGATATCACTAGACTTCACTTTCAATTGGTGATATCCGGACCTTAAGTCAATCTTTGAGAACACAAACTGCACCCTTCAAGCGATCGAAGAGATCATCGATTCCGGGCAGCGGATATCTATTCTTGATAGTCAACTTATTCAACTCACGGTAGTCGATGCACAAGCGCATACTACCGTCTTTCTTCTTGACGAACAAGACCGGAGCTCCCCAAGGTGACACACTAGGCTGTATGAAACCTCTATCAATGAGCTCATTCAACTGATTTTGCAACTCTTTCAACTCGGTAGGAGCCATCCTATACGGAGCTTTAGATACGGGAGCGGCACCGGGGACGAGATCAATAGAGAATTCGACATCTCTGTCCGGAGGCACTCCCTGATAGATCATCGGGGAAGACATCAACAAAGTCGCAGACAACTCGACTTCATCGACTCTTTTCTCCACTATACCCTTGCCTTCGGATGAAGCATCATCCACTAGGGCATAGACTTGCATCAGTCAGACAGCACCTTCTTACAAACCCTTCTCTTTTCACCTTGAAATTCAAAGACCGGACTTCCACAAATATGGAACTGAATCTTCTTTGAGGAACAAAGGAACACGGCTTTGTGGGCTGTCAACCGATCAATTCCCAAAATAACATCGAAGTCCTTCATGTCAAGAATCACAAAATTGGCTTCCAAGTTCTTTTCACCAATCAACACGGGACATCTAGATAACCCCTTATCTAGTTTCATGAGGACCGTAGGTGTACTAATCAATAAACAACTAGACAACTTCTCGGGGATTAGGTTAGTCTTCTTGATGAATGCGAGATGACATGAACGAATGAGATGCACCCGTATCAAATAAGACAAATGCAGAAATAGAAGCGACTAACAATGTACCTGTAATCACATCATGGCTTGGATCCTGCTCGATCTTGGAAATACTGAAAACTCTACCGAGAGGGAGGAGCGGGAGCACTCTTCACCAGGGCGGCGGCTGCTTTGGGCGGGCCGCCGGACAGGCACGAGCAAAATGACCAGCTTGCTTGCGGTAGAAGCAAACGGGATTGCTTTGGATCCAACGGGGGTGGCTGCAACGAGAGGACTTCGAACAAAAGGCCTTGCACTCGCACTTGCACTTGCACTTGCATTTGCTGGTGATCGGTTTCCGCCATCTTGTTTTAAAGCGGCCGGGCTGCTGAAAACCCGTGTTCGACCTACACTCTTAGCACGAAAGGTAGGAGTGGGGTAGGGTGTAGGTCTCACATAACGACGGTCATTGCGATCCACCAAACCAGAATTCCTTGATCGCCAAGGCTTTTGCACACGAGCACTTTCCTTCTCTGTTTCTTCCAACTTCTTCGAGTTCTGCACCACTTGAGCATAGCTCACAATAGGCTGGATTGTGAGGTAAGCTTTAATGGCAGGGCGCAGTCCTTTGAAGAACTTCTTTGCTTTGGCGAGGTCTTCCTTCAAAGAATCTGGAGCAAAGAAATGAAGCTCCTCGAACTTGTTGGTACTCCAACACGGACAAAGTTCCTTGAGTCGGAATCATAAACTCCGCTTCCTTTGCATCCTTCACCGCCTCGGGAAAGTAGTTCATACAAAAAGCCTCTTTGAATAACTCCCAAGTTACAACTCCTGCATGCAAACCTTCCAAAAGCAGGACGAGTGGAGATCCACCATGCATCGGCTTCTTGTTGCAACTTCGTTAAGCAAACAAAATCTTACGAGCTTCGAGCATTGCAGATGCCGGAAAGCCTTCTCCAACTCACGAAGCCACTTGTTAGGAAACAAGGGGTCCTTGGTAACTCCGGTGAAAGTGGGTACTTGCATCTTGAGAAAACTCTCCATCAGAGCGAGTATGAGGAGTTCCAGCTAAACCTCCCGCATTCGGGACTGCGGCATGAGGATTCACATTAGCACCAGCCCGGGTCTCATTATGCGAGTCATGAAACCCACCAACATCTGGTTGAACCGAGCTGCTTGCTGCTGCATCATATTGCCCATGATATTGGCAATATCTCTGAAACTTCCAACATTCGGGGCACCGGGGATCTCATGAGTACCCCGATCAGCATTTGGTATCTCACCACCTCCATGAGGTACTTCACCACCTCCCCGAGGTATTTCACCACCACCATGACCTCTGGATTCACCACGCCCACTTCTCAGAGTAACCATTCTGCAAAAACCGAGAACATCAAAATACCGAATTTCGAAGATTCAACATAAACCACAAGTCCAAATGATTTGAAAACTTAAATCATGATCAAATATATCCATATAGTCATCAAACAATATTCCATAAGGCAAAAATCACATTTTCCAAAAATTCAACAGCAAATGAGGTCACTTGTGACCATTGGTCGAGTGGTTGGTCGAAGTGACCCGGTCGACCAATCGGTCGACCAATGAAGACAGAATACGAAAATTCGCATTATAAGCCTCATTTCCACATTCCAACCTCATTCTAACTTCTTCCAAAGGTGAGAGAGCTCTAGGGAAAATATCCAAGTGTTCCCACAAGTGTTCTTGAGGTGATTTAGTGCTTCAACAACAACACCACAACACACCATCTTCATAAACAAGGTAAATCTCTCATTCTTTCTTCCATTTTCATCTTCTCATGCTTGCATTTCAATAAAACCATGCTTTACTTGTATCCAATGCTAGAAATCATGCTTAGGAATGCTTAGAAACATATTCCCTAGGTTTTAAACACAATGACATGCATAGACAACAAGTTTTAACACCTTTGGTGCTCATCTCGCAAAGTTTTATACCGAAATCGATATCTTTAGAAAAATTTCGTTTTCTCTCAAACCGCTTGAAATTTTCGCACGAGATCAAATGCTACATGCTCAAGATGACATTGTAGATAGGTCCATACAATTTGATTTAACCAATTTCAACTTTTCAAAAATCCAATTTTGACCTAAATTGCAAAATCCCCAAATTTCTTCTTGCTGAATTTTTCGCTTTAATCCAAGTTTTCGATCGATTTTCATCAAAACAACATCATAGACATGAAATTCCAAGTATTGTGCACATGCTAGTATGTTCAAATCAAATTTCCCCCAAATTTGAAATTTTCCGAAAAATTACGAAAATACCCTTTTGGCTAAAATCTTGAATAGCACTAATTGGAATTGTCTCTTGTCTCTTTCACGGATACATCATGCGAGAGGGGAGGACGAGGAGGAGGTAGAGGTAGAGGTCGCATCGTAGGTGCTCTCGGGGGGGAGGTCGGGTTCCTTTCGAGCCCCGAGAGAGGAGGTTAGGAGACCAGGACCTATTTGACACACCTCGGGCCGAGTTTGCGTACGAGGCCTACTTCAGCTATTGTAACATCGAGATGGGGCGTCTACTTCACTTACGCCAGCTCGGAGCCTTCGGGATCCGGCGGAGGTTCGACACCTTACGGTGGACTCACCTCTTCACCGAGGATTTGCCGGTATACCCGGAGCTAGTGAGGTTGTTCTTCGGCAACCTTACTTACACGAGAGGAGGCTCGGGGCCGGGGGACATCCACTCGGACTTGTCCTCGGGAGCGGGGGTCCACCGGACTCGGATTCGCTTCTCCACCGGACAACTGGCTGAGATCCTGCGGGTCCCTTACTACCCACATCGGTGTGTGTGGATACTGCCGGGCGGAGGACTGGACAGCCATCCGATGCCGTACGAGCTTCGCGAGATATGCTCTACGCTATGGGATAGCCGCCGATGCTTCACACCGTGGACTAGCGGACGGATGACGGGTTCTGCACGTATTATCGGTCGCATAGTCGGCCGAAACATCATGCCGAAAGCCGGACATCACCATCGGGTCACGGTGATGGAGGCCTTGGTCATTTACCGCATCTACATGGGCTTCGAGATCGATCTTTCCTACATCATTCAGCGGGTCATCTTGGACTTAGTTCTGCGGCCTAGCATGCGGAACCTTTGCTATGGGAGGCTTCGACTTTGATCTTCGGGCATTTCGGGGTGAGTTTCGAGGATACTCCGATGTACACTAGATCACGGGGATACCCCATTGGGACTCGGACCATTCGACGGATGAGACTACATCGGTTAGAGAGATCTCCTGGTCCGGAGGGTGAGGATGATGATGAATCGAGAGGATGAGGATGAGGGATCCGAGGATGGAGGAGAGGATATCGGTCCGATAGTGATGATCGGGCCGGAGATGATACTGAGATATGCGCGAGGCTGAGCACAGTGCATCACGAGTTTCCTTCATCACATTTCGAGGCGGGTGGCCCTTCACATGCGGTTCCGGAGACTTCGGATCTTGGTGCACGAGATGAGATCGATGACTTCCATGCTAGAGAGGATGGAGGTCGGACGGGAGCAGATGTACGAGAGGATGGAGTCTCGACGGGACGAGGATAGAGCATCGGGTGACTCGGCTAGCGAGAGGAGTTCGGAGCATATAGAGATCGAGTAGATCACCTAGATAGTTTGTACCTTAGGATTTTCCATTTATGCTTTTCAGGATGTAATCATTGTAAAACTTTTGAAATTAATGAAGTTCATTTTGTTTCTCTTTATTTATTGTATGTTATGCACTTTTCTTTTCCTTGCATTAGTGTCATTTGTTCAAGTATAATTATGGTATGTTATTCGGAAATGTTCTGTTATGCCTCAAAGTTCAAGTTTCTAATTCGGTGTTCTATTATTCACTTCTAAGAGTAGAAGAGTCACTTCAGATCAATGACTCGGGAATGTTCAGTTGTTGCCTTTTGTGGTTAGGATCTCCTCGAACCTTGGGCTCGATACCAATCATCACGCCCTCCCGGCCGGTACCCTATCCGGCATACCCGAGAGTGTGATCCACGCCCGAAGATCGGGTATCGAGTGATCAACCTCCCACATAAGCAATAACATAATCATGAACAACCATAACAAGAGTGCGGAAGATAAATCATAGATTCAATAAAGAAAGAATGAATCGTAAACGAAACGGAATAATAAATATATAATCGGAGTGTCAACGAGATAAGTAAAGTGAAGCAAAAATCCCACTTTACATCCAGCGGAAAAGTAGCTCGAAAGAATAAACTAGATAAAAGCTAATCCCAGTAGCAAGTACATTGGGTAACTAAATTATTCTCCACTTTGTAGACGACATCCTTG